>NC_137469.1:44044300-44129640 GCF_964235325.1 Thermobia domestica
AACAAAGTGGGTATAATACCGCAGGGGTGGATCCAGGACCGACTTCAGAGGGGGCGGTGGGTTGTCATAATGCTACTTTTAAAGTCTCCAAACTCTGGGATGGATTTTATTTATATATATAAAGTAAGAAAGTTTCCTCTTCTGGAGGGGGGTGGCAATCGCTCCGATCGTCCCCCTGGACCCGCCCCTATAATACCGAAACCGAAAGTGGAAAACTATCATGTCTTGTTTCAATATAAAGGAATAAAATTGAAGATAGAGCCTATTCTTAGAATGCTAAATCCATATCACAAACAGTTGTCATTTTATAGAGTCCTTTCAAGTAGTATATGCATAAAGAGTAAGGATGTGTGTTACAATTAGGAAAAGACAAACAACTGACTGTTAAGACTGTATTTTGTTACTCATACAGTATTTAAATATGTAACGATGTCTTCCAACACGATAAAAGAAACTGGTAACTGAGTTGAGTTGAAATGAAATGAAATCTTTGAGTTTTACGTCCCACGGTTATGCCGGTTAGGCTAAAGGAGACGGTGATTATGAGAGATGAATGAAATGGTGGAATGAAGAAAGTGGGAGGAAACAGGAGAACCCCGAGAAAACCCACGCACACGGTGTTTGTCCACCACAAAGTTCACTTGGCGGGAGCAGGGTTTGAACCCGGGACCCCATGCACCAGAGGTGAACGCTCTACCATTATTTTTTTTTTAAGAAAATTTATTGTAACTCAAGAATCAATTACATTGGAATTGGTTAGGCTTTTGGCACAAAGAAAGGAAGTTACTAGAACAATGAGTTGGCTATAAAATTTGCAAATAGCTTATTACGTACATCCTTTGCTAATTTGGAGTATTCTTTTTGTAAATACTGTACATAGAAGGCTCCCCCTGCTTCTAAGTTGGAATTAAAAATATATTTGACGGTCGTTCCTATATACCAATTGACACTGTTGTTTACTAACGGGATAAAAACGATAATCAGGTCTTAAAACTATGCTAATATTTATATTGCGTTCCGAACTACGAGTAAGAATGGCTAAAAAGTGACGTAACTGAGACCAGATTTTTGTGGATTCCAGACATGTCGTGATTCTATGAATCAACGTATCTATATTGTTACATCTATTGCAAAGAGCATCAGGACTAAAACCATATTTGTTTCTCTTTTCTTTAGTATCAATAACATTATGGACAATCATAAACCAGATAGATTTGCTGGCAACACACAAGGTCAAGTCATTGATATTGGCCCAAATATTGGACCAATTACACAAGTACTCATCTAACACAATTTTAGGTGGGACATATAATCTAGTCATTTTAAAAACATACAGCTGTTTACTACTTAAAGTTTTAAAATCAAAAAGCTGAGACAGATATATATAATCACACAAAACAGTTTCCAAGTACTTACAGCTTTGAGAGAGGTCAGCCATATACAGGGGTAGACTCCTCTCCGTTCGTGCTAATACGTAAGTGAGCAGTTGTTGTGTTACACTATTCGCTTCGTCTGTGTACAAGGTCATTAAGCGAGTAACATACAAACTTGCAGCTTTTTCTTGCACATTGAACAGACCGATGCCACCTTGTGAATGTAAACAGCACATTACATCATATTTAACACGAAAGACCTGATGTTTCCATAGAAACCAACCACATAAACTTTGAATTTGTTTTCCTATGAGTTGAAGCATAGGTAATACATTTGCCAAATACCAGATTTTGCTTAAGAGATAAACATGTATAAATTTAGCTCTAGAATATAAACATAGATTTCTGGATTGATTTACATAACCTGAATGACGCAGTGTGTTTACAATATTCGTATAATTATGATCAATAGTGTGCATTATGTTTGAATAAAAAGTAATTCCTAAAATTTTGATACTGTCTGCCTGAGGGACGGTATCTATATCATTAAAATCAATACTATTGTTTATGTTTAACATATGCGATTTACAAACATTTAATCTAGCCCCAGATGCTACCTCATATTCACGAACACATTCCATCATGAGAGAATAATCTAGTTTAGAAGAGACAAAAACTGTTACATCATCTGCATAACTAGCCACTTTTATAGCAGGGGTAATAATATTTAGACCAGTTAGGCG
Organism: Thermobia domestica; assembly: GCF_964235325.1. NCBI lineage: Eukaryota > Metazoa > Arthropoda > Insecta > Zygentoma > Lepismatidae > Thermobia > Thermobia domestica. The sequence continues at coordinate 44,046,417 of NC_137469.1, forward strand.
GTCATTCATAGCATATAACAGGGGAGCAAGGCTAATAGCAAAACTCAACATTGAAAGGGGATCACCTTGTCTTATTGAACGTTTGATGGGAATGTTGTTGGATAGGTGACCGTTAACATTTAACTTCGTATGAGCATCTTTATAAAAATATTTCATCCATGTAACAAATTGTTCATTAAAACCGAATTTTCTGAAAACAGACCATAAGTACGAGTGTTCAATATTATCAAAGGCGTTTTTAAAATCTAAATTTATCAGAGCCGCTTTAAGAGCGCAATCATTACAAATAGTAATACTATCTCTAATAGTTAATAAAAGGTGATAGATAGTTTTCTGTTTAACAGCCACATATTGCAAATTTTGTAATAACTTATCCATGTAGTCCTGTAGTCTGTTTTTAATACATCTACTAAAAATTTTGATATCTGTATTAAGAAGGGATATAGGTCTATAATGGCTAACATTAGATGGTTGAACAGTTTTAGGGATAAAGACCGTGACGGCTGGATTAGGGCGCTTGATAGTCTCTGAAGCAAAGAACCATTCATTTACAATCAATGTTAGTGTATCGCCCATTATATCCCAAAATTTAACATATAAACGGCAGAGATAGAGTCGGGCCCAGGAGATTTTCCTTTTTTTGCAGCATTTACAGCTCTTTGTACTTCATTTTTAGTAAACGGAGCACATAAAATTTGATTGTCTTCATCATTTAGCACTGCAGGCACACTGTCAAGTAATTTATTTTCGCAGCCGGTAGCAGCAGCGACCCCAAATAACTGGTAGTAATAATCATACAGGGTGTTACGAATATTGTCCTGAGTAGTTTGAATGGAGCCTTGAGCATCTGTGAGTGACGTGATAAGTTTCCTCCGTCCACGTTTGGCTTCTGTTAACACATGTGTAAGAGAGCATTGTTCTTCTTCCGGAAACCCTGGAACTTTACTACGTAACCTAATCCCTTCCAGTTTCTGTTTATGGAATTGTAATAATTTGGCTTTGTATTTACGTACAGAGATAAGGGCCGAGCGATTTGTCATCGCTTCAGTTTGTGCCTCTAATAGACATTTATAATAGAAATTATAAAGCTTTCGCTTATCAGCATAAATTTCAGAGGAATACCACCTACAAAAGCTTCGGATTTTGTCCTTACAGTATTGATTCCACCACTCAATATATGTTTTAAACCACTTCTTTTGTTTAAGCCAATAAGCCCACTTTTTAGAAAAGAGCTGACAAAATGACTCATCATTGAGCAGACTTTCATTCATGTGATAATATCCCCGTCCCCGAGCAATCTTCTGGTCATTAATTTTAATTTCCATTATTAAACAGAGATGATCAGTAAAACACGTGGGATATCGGTATACAGAAACAACCTGGGATTTGAAGTTATCATTTACATAAATCCTGTCTATCCTTGAGCTCGAAGTTTTTGTAATAAATGTGTCCCCCCTTAAATCTGGGTGTTTGAAGTCCCACACATCTACCAAAGACAAATTCTTTACCAATTCATTTAAGGTAGGGCAATAATGGTAAGTTGGTTCTGTTGTGTGAGTTATACTTGAATTATGATCTCCGCCAAAGATAACATTATTTGGGCCACTAAAAAACGGCGCTACTTCATTTGCATAAAAATTATTCCGTTCTTTTCTATTATGGCTTCCACTGGGCGCATAAACATTGATTAGAGTTATATCATTAACCTGACCTTTGATAATTCGACCATTAGGATGTAATTCTACATTTGTAAGCGGGAGGCCTTCTTTAACCAAAATTGCAGTACCAAGGCTATTATATGTACAATTATTATATACATTATATGATGGATGTACGTTTACAATCTTTGGACCAACTTCTTGGAGAAAAGCTACATCTATTTCAGATTTAAGTAGAAAGTCATTGAGAGCTTCAAGTTTGACTGGCGATTGTATTCCGTTGATATTTATAGTTGCTAGTTTTAAGATAGTACACATAAATATTGTTATAGGAAGTTGTCTAATGTTAGCAACACACTTCATAATACCACACCACTATTTGGCTGCAAGCACTGTGTTTCTGAATGTTTAGGTAGGAGTAGAAACTGTTGGTGACTCACCTGAAGAAGGAACTGCGGTATCAGGTAGATATTCCGTACTCACTAATTTAGCTACAGACGACCGGGTGATCCTAGGTGATACTTCTAAGGGTCCTTGATCCGTCTTCTTAGGTTGTTTTACTTGAGCTATAGCCGTTCCTGCTTTCTTCCGTTTCTTGTCTTGGGAGGCTTCCTGGGAATTCCGGGCATCAGATCCTTTTTTCCCACTAGGACAACTCACAGGGGGGAAAGGACGATCTTTTTCCTGGGACTGAACTGGACAAATGGGACTTACAGAGGAAACTTCCGATACACTATAGATGCACTCGAGCTTCTGATCACCATCAACAACACTAGTGGAGGAGGAATCACTGTCTATCAAAAGCGTCTTTCTATCTTGTTCAGTGACAACTTGATGTTCCCGTGGAAAATCTGACTCAGCCAGTGAAGAAGTACCATGTAAAGCTGGAGGGGCTGCAGATGAGGTCCTGTCCTGACTATCACTAATATCCTTGGGAGAGACGTTTTCCTTAATTGCTCCGGAACATGGTCGGCTAGGAACACTGTCTTTTGGCACTATCGGAGTAGTGTTTAGAGAACGGCCCTGTATCACAGGGGTAGTAAGCTCAGTCATTAACTTTGGAAAGTCAACATCTGACGTTAAAGTAGGCAAATTAGCAGGTTTAACCACATTAATTTCTTGGGTTGGCGAAACCCGAGAGCGTTCCTTATCACTTTCAGTATGTTCCAGGGTTGTTGTTGAAACAAAGGCCCGTTTTTGACGCTGAAAACATTGATCTTGTAAATGATCTCTAGATTGGCAGTAATAACAAGTACGGTCCTGACCGAAATAAGTTACTAGGAACTTCTGGTTACGAATATCCAGGAAGGACGGTATAGGTTTAAACAAATACATAGTCACGATCTTTCGTCCAGATCTAACTTTATAAATATGAGTATCCTCATAAATTTCGTCTTTTATACTTTTACATTCTCCATAGATAGACAAGGCACGCGTGACATCAGTATCACTATATTCCGTGGGAATAGCATGTATTCGCACATAGGTTAAAGGTCGATCAGCTAATTCTAAAGTCACGGGGTATGTTCCACTATCATCTTGAAATTTAACACTATCACCATGATCTCTTAATAATTTGTCACACAACAAGTCAGACAATAACTTAATATACACACATTTACGATAAATATCCAACTCAATACTCAGTATTTGTTCTTCCTTTAACTTAAACGTAGTTTGAATAAACTCATGGATTTTTATTGTGGACGGACGGTTAGGAATCGCACGAAATCCTAATTTTAATGTATTGACACGTTTGATAGACATTTTATAATTCTAAATAAACTCACTAGTCACCACTAAACTGAAATATATTGTAAGCAAGTCAGCGTAAATTCCAAGCAAACACAAAGTACACTGGGCGCATTCAATGCCTCTCGCACGATACGACACTGGACGGACGACCAGCGAAAGACGTGTTACCTCTTGGGCAGCTAACACGCGAGTATTGAGCCACCGCGGCCCCATGAGTTGAGTTGAGTTTAACGTCCCATTCAGCAGCAATGGTATATAAGATGTGGACCTACTGACTAACGTAGAATCCGAACCACATGAGCTCCCGCCGCAATCGAACTCGGGTATCCCATGCCAAAGGCGAGTAGGGTAATCGCTTAGCCACGAAGGAGCTCTGCAGTTAAATAAAGTTGAGTTGAAAATATGTACTGTGCGTTTGAATAAAGAAAGATAAAATACTATTAAAAACTAATCCATACTATAAATATTTCTTTATCTAATACAATTCTAAGACTACTTAATCTGCTTGGGTTTAAATTAATAAAAACAAGAGCCGTCCTAGCTTTTAGCTTTCGCTACTTTCAAATAACCACTAAGAAAAAAATCTGTCTTTAAGTTTGACCTATCACAATAATTCAACGTTAGAGTGTTGAATTAGAGAGTAAGTTAAGCCTTTTTGCTTCGACAACTCACTCAGACTTCAAGAAAGGAAGCAAAAAAGAAGACTCCTTCATCAGCCGAAACGAGGTCAATTGTTATCGAATGTGGTAATTGATTCATCAATTTACTTTGCTAGAAGGACTCCTTCTTTCTTTCCAACATATATAAAAGAGGAACAAAAAAAAAAAAAAAAAAGGTCCTTACTAAATCTTTTCATTTTTTTTTTTTTTAATTTTTCTTCGTGGAGCGGAAGGATTTTCTCGCCTACAAAGTTAGTGGCAACCCGTCTGATTTTATAAACCACCTTTCGTAGAAGTAACCTGGAAACTTGTTTCGACATTCAAGAGGCTCGCATTTCTATCTGTCCCATGTGCTTTTCATCATCTGTCTACTACTAACGTTACTTCTCCCACCCCGTCCTACAACTCTTTCTTTCTGTTTTTTTTAGAAGTCCCTCGTTCCTTATTTCCTGCAGAAAGTGAAGTTAGATAACATTACCACATTCCCTGAAGAATAGCCGAGTTAGAAGACCTTTTCTACGAATTCCGATTTCCAAACTTTATTCCTATAACTCTGAGTTACTGTCTACGCTTTGTGTAGCATGTGGTGCTGTCTGTCTTGTTTACTAATAAAAAAAAATTAACGTCATTCTAAAAAACAGGATGAATGCTCTTTCCAGAAAATGGCATAAAAAGCCCACAATAAAGCTCACTCAAATGGAGATTCTTTATAATGTAACAGACATTAAGAAATTTAGTATGCTATAGTTTCAGTAGGACCGCGGTGGCACAGTGCTAGAGCGTTCATCTCTGGTGCATGAGGGCCTTGGTTCAATCCCAGCTCGCGCCAAGTCAACTTTGTGGTGGATAAACACCAGTGTGAGTGAGTTTTCTCGGGGCTCTCCCGTTTCCTCCCGCTTTCTTCATTCCACAATTTCCTTCGTTTCTCATCATCACCTTCTGTTTTAGCCTAGCCAGCATAACCATAGGACGTAAATCTTATAGAATTCATTTCAATTCCTATAGTTTAGGAACAAAACAAATTACTATATATTAAAACTAGTCAAGGACGTCACGCTAGCTATATCAACATGGGATCTTGGTTCAATTTCATGTCATAGTTTGTAGTGAAGATCATCTTATCCGTGAGTTTACTCGAAGTTCTCCCGTCTTGTTCCATTTTAAATTTTCACCAATTTGTTCCCATTCATTCACTTTCATTAATAATGCGTCGTCTCCTTTAGCCTGAAGGGCACGTACGTAGGCGCAACCAGGATGTAAATAGATTTGCAAAATATCACATGGTGCCTTTTCTCCTTTTACCCATAAAGAGTTGACTTAATTTTGAATTTAACGTCCCTTTTTGCAGCGAGGCTATATGAGACGGGACCTACTGATTAACGTGGAATCCATATTACATAATCTCCCGCCGGTTTACACTTAAAGAATTATTAGGGCAAACCAGGGTATTCAGGCATAGATAATTTCCAAGGAATTCATGAAACATGGCATATCTAATTCTCCATAACATATGTTGAGGTAACAAATAGATAGTATACATCGAGTTGAGAAAGATAACGTAGTAAATTGCTCTTCTTTTTCCCGTGAAGAACTGGCAATAAGAAAGGGTATCACATAAAGAATACAACTTTTGAAATGTCCGCCATTTCTGTACTAGTAAGTTGGTAGAACTGAACGTTACATGATTTTCATCTGTTGCCTTTGTGGTTAGTAGTCATGGAGTTGCGAATAGCGCATGCTCTCCATCTGTTTTTTATACGGGTAGGACTGGAGCCATTACGACGGAACAGTGTTTCCATAGTGACCAACGTAAATGTAACCACAAAGACAATAGATGAAAATCGTGTAATGTTCAGTGCTGCCAACTTACTAGAACAGAAATGTCGGGTATTTCAAAAGTTATGTTTCTTATGGGATTTGTGCTTGTAATTTGGAACGGATTCTTGAAAATGATAAGCTGTCTTTCTATATTTCAGTCCGAAATAACTCCTAATTATTACGAATAGGTGAGTAGTTGAAGTGCAAGCAAATTAATAAAAAATGCGTGATATTCTTTGCATCAGTGTTGCCACAATCCTAGCTCTGGAGTGGGCTGGAAAATAGTACCAAATTGAAACAAAAAGGGCCGAATTCATTATTTTATACCAGTGCAATACATTCTATAGCACGAAACTAAAAGAGATAAAGTTCTAGAACACTCTCCCTCCCCTCTTCTAAGAGTTCAAATCAAGAAAGTGCTCTTTTTAAATTAAAAAAAAACATCAAAATAGGAGGACCCAGTGGCGTAACAATGGTCTTTGGCGCCTCTAGCCAAAATCCCTAGTGGTGCCCCCCCTCACCCATATAATATATATAACGAGAAACAAATCAATCATCTCCGAGTTCGCTCCTCATGACATCACACAGCATGAGTAAAGTGACATGTAGGAAAAGTCTTACTGACACTTTTGAAAATGTGACAAGTATTTGTTAAATGGTGCTGAATTGGGTAGATTTGTACCAACTTTTTCACAAAAGGGGCTGAAAATGCCAGCGTGGTACCAACGGGCCGATGAATGACAAAAGGGGCTGGATTTGGTATAATTGTACCAAGTGTGGCAACAGTGCTTTGCATTGTAACAACTGCTAAGAATAACAAATTATTCGCGAACAGTCTCCACTACAAATTGGAATACACCTTCTTGATTTATTTTCTCAAACATTCTGAAGGTTTAAGATAATCTGCTTACAATACAGTGAATACAATACAACACAATAATGTGAACAAAAGAACTATCTTATTTATATTACAAAAAATACAGAGCTCCTTCGTGGCTAAGCGGTTAGCGTACGCGCCTTTGGCGTGGGAGATCCTGGTTCAATTCCCGGCGGGAGCTCATGTGGTTCGGATTCCACGTTAATCAGTAGGTCCATGCCTCATATAGCCTCACTGCTGAACGGGACGTAAAACTCAAAGTCAACTCAACTCAACTCAACAAAAAATACACATACTATATTTGATTGTTTTGAAACTTTTAAACAATCGTCTAGATTGATATGTATTCTTTTCAGACAACGTAAAATATATATTTTAGAAATGTGAATTGATTTCTATTCTTTTCTTCTATGTACATTGTAACAAGCTCATTCCAAATGATTTGTTAAATATTAGGTTGGTGCGAATGAACTGCCAGGAGAGTGCATCATTTCCAAAGGACATAAAAAGGCAGAGATAGAGCAATGATAAGTAGCTAAACATAACGGTCACCGTCTACAAACACACACTGTTGCTATAATTCAGTCAAAGATTTGATTTCGTGGCTAGAACTCAGTAAACGATTAGATTCCGTGGCTGCAACTCAGTCAAAAATTGGATTCCGTGGCTACAACTCAGTCAACAATTTGATTCCGTGGCTACAACTCAGTCAACGATTGGATTCCGTGGTTACAACTCAGTGAACGATTTGATTCCGTGGTTACAACTCAGTCAACAATTTGATTCCGTGGCTACAACTCAGTCAACGATTGGATTCCGTGGCTGCAACTCAGTCAACAATTGGATTCCGTGGCTACAACTCAGGCAACGATTGGATTCCGTTTCTACAACTCAGGCAACGATTGGATTGCGTTTTTACAACTCAGTCAACGATTGGATTCCGCGGTTAGAACTCAGTCAACGATTGGATTCCGCGGCTACAACTCAGTCAAGGATTGGATTCTTTGACGAACAACGTCTGGAGTCTACAATAAGAAGAAATTCTTATGTCCACGTTGTACTGCACTATTATCAGTGAAGGTCTTCCCTTCCAAGATGTGATCGAGATGCCAGAAAATGTGGTAGTCACTCAAAAATAAATCATGGAAATAGGGGGAGGGGTGAGGATAGTTTTCATACTACAATTCAAGGAAAGAGTGCACCGTCCTATGAGCAACAAGTGAGTTTGCGTTTTCATAAATCATGAAAACACCGTATCTGCTGGCCATTGCTGGGTGTTTGTTCCCGGTGCATTTAATCTAATTACTCTCTGTAAGGATCCACAGTTATAGTTTCACCTCAACGATGAAAGACATGATGTACCATTCCCACCATAGACCAAGGGCGCCGATCCTGGGAGGGGCGAGGGCCCCCCAAATATCGTGTGGGCCCCGCATTGTATTTATGAATATACAATATTTGGCATAATTTGAATGCAATTTGTCCTAAAATCCTCATATATATGCCTTCTTTATCTGAATGGGCCTCCCCAAATTTACAGAGAAATCGGCGCCCTTGCCATACACCAGTACACACAAAACAAAATATTCTGCGCGTTTTGAAAACCAACCTGAAAATTAATCACGATTCAACCATGTTCCTGCTAGTTTACGATTGTCGTACAGATCCACTTTCCATCAGTAGCCATTCCATACAATCAAAATACTGCCCACCTTAAGACAGAAATCATTGTTCGCCGGCACCAATTCATACAGCATTCATTAACTTAACTTTTTCACCCTGTCAATTGCTTCAAGTCGGGCAACGACAGTGGTATGATGTATTAGTAACTCGTCTGGAATGTAACGACCACTTCTTCAAAAACCTGCTCCCACAGTGTTCCTGAGAAATTCATCCGAACAGGATATTAGTCAGTGTCCATGGGGCTCATTTTGCAACGCCGTGTCACAGGAACGAAATCTGACAAACCAACAACAAATGGTGCGTACATTCGTCCTTCCTTCCTCAAATACAATGTTAATGTTCCTCGTAGCTTGCTGTGCAGAATACCCCAGTTTGAATTCATTGAAAGAAAACTCACTTTCAATTCTGTATTCCACATGGTGCATTTTCAGAAGACTGTATTCCAAAATGTGCTGCCTCCTGGTTGTCTGGGCACCTCAGCCTCTTTGTTGGACGTGTACTGAGTTTGTACTTCACCTGACGTCAAGGTTTTGCATTTCATTCGCATCCACATTATATTTTCAGAACTTTTTATTATGTCATTTGTAATAAATTTCTAAGAACCAGGAATTGACAGATATTCAAAACTTTAATAAATATGGTGAGATGTATACTGAAGAATTCATAATCATCTTTCTCTGTTAATTCAAACAAGATACATTTTATGATATGTACAAAGAAAATCTTATTTTCTATGTACGAAGTAAACCTGAACTAATTTTTTCTTTAGTCAACTGTGTATATACTGGAAGTTCTATGAATTTAGCAATACTGTTTTCCGAAGAATTCAATTATGATCCAACAAAAATAAAATAGTAGCTAAAACAAATTGATAGCTATTTAGGAATTTCTGGAATATGTGAGTTCTGGAAACGCGCATTAGCGAACAGTTGTGGAATTAACTACATACAAGTTCAACCAGAATCAAGAGATTTCTGAAAAATAATTTATTGTTATTGTGTATTTACTTGTGCATCTACTGTTGTTTAAGCATAGAAAATCTAAAATTAGTACCAAAAAAAAAAAAAAAAAGAGTATTGTATCTGCTTAACGATTTATCTTCTCTTCTTTTGTTCCTCTTTAGGTTTCAACTGGCAACGGGATCATATCTCGCTTCGTTAATCTCCACATCGTAGTTCCCGAAGCTTTCATTTTAGGGAATGGAGAATATCATGTAGATAAAGGGAGTAGAATCAGTCTAGTCTGCATCATCGAAAAGGTAATTAGCGTTAATATCTGAGAGACATATAATATTCTTACCCTCTTTAATTAAGAGATTCGTAGTAAATTTATTATTTATTTATTTATTTAACAGACACCTATTACAGAGCCAATTGCTCCAATTACAACAGGTGAATACAAATTCAAATATACAATTGTGAAATTGCTAAATAATCTATTAGATTAAAATAAATATTAGAAAAAGAACAGAAAAAAAAGAAAAAAGTCTAAAATAGCAACATTCATGCAGGCTACTTTTTTTCTTTTTTGAATGCAATAACATAATCATTGCATTACATAAGCAGGGTTCAAAAACAATTGAATCAATTTTATATACTTTTCCAAAGACATCGTAAAATCCACGATTATTCCAGATTTTATAATATCATTATGTTTCTTACAAAGTCTCACAAGTGGTGAATTTTTATGGGAGGTTGTTTTAGATTTAGGTATAACAAGTGGTAATTGTACTCTTAAAGATCTACTAATGCTAAATTTTAACATTTCCAGAAAATCTTGATTAACTATAATACCATTAATAATTTTAAACAGAAAAACATGATGCATTATTTCCCTCCTTTTTACCAGAGACGTACAATTAAATTCCCGTAGGATAACACTATAGTTAACTTTCATATCATACGTTGTAACTTTCATATCATAACTTGTACCATAAATACCTTAAAAATCTTTTTTGTATTGATTCAATTTTCCTTATTTGATTATCATAACAGGGGGAGCATACTAATGAAGCGTACTCTAATTTACTTCTAACTAATGAATTAAATAACACTTCTGCATTGTTTAATTCGTTATAGTAAATTCATTATAGTTAAACACATTATAGTAAATGTTATATGATCGTCATTAAAAGGAGTGAATATCAAATCTCTAAATGCAAATGTAGCTTTGAGTTCTCATTATCGACTGTTGAAGATCAATATAATATCTACTATCGAATGTCAGTATGATATAATATATAGTATCGACTGTGTAATATCGGAAGTGGAGGCAGGTACTCAGTATCGACTATCGAACGTCAGAACTAGATATTAATATAATACTAATAATCGAAAGTCAGACTTAGATATAGGTATTTAGGCGCGGTGGCTCAGTGGTAGAGCGTTCACCTCCGGTGTTTGGGGTCTCGGGTTCGATCCCGGCTCGCGCCGTGTGGACTTTGTGGTGGACAAACACCGTGCTCGTGGGTTTTCTCGAGGTTCTCCCGTTTCCTCCCTCTTTCTTCATTCCACCATTTCCTTCATCTCTCATCATCACCGTCTCCTTTAGCCTAACCGGCATAACCGTGGGACGTAAAACTTAAAGATTTCATGTCATTTTTTTCATATAGGTATTTAGTGCTGACAGTGGAAGATCAGAAATAGAAATGTATTAAGTATCAAAGGTCAAAAATAGATCTCAATTCTATATAGGCTATCGAATATCAGAAATAGATATAATATTTCATATCGACTGTGGAAGGTCATAAGTATGAGCTATCGAAGATTAGAACTAGTCAATATTAACTAACGAATGGCAAAAATTAATTTCCATTCGGTATTAATTGAATATTAATTGAATTATTGATTGTAGGGGGTCATGGGTAGATATTCGGTATCGATTATCCAAGCTGAATGTCGATATCGGTACTCAGTATCAAGATCAGAATTCGAGATTGCTTTGGACTACTTAAAAATTAGTACGTAGAGCATTATTCGTGAGTAACAAACCTTAGTAATTTGTAGGTAACAAAGTAACTACGTGAATTACCCAATAGCAATGTATTTCACATTTGTAGATCATATTGAACTTAGTAGTTTATTTGGTATATTCTTTCCGTTTCTTCGTGAATGTTAAAATTAGTTACTGTATAGAAAAACATTAACTCATAAATTCGCACGTAAATTTCCTAATCGTTTCTAACAGTTTGAAAAATCAAATGTTAAAGTAAGAGGATTATGGAGTGAGGAAGTCAGTTAAAGTTACGGAGTTAAAGAATTTGCAGTATAGAAGCATTGTTCACTGTCAGTAGATGCACTGCTTTTCCAACAGTAGCACTCTCCTAAAATACTAGCTAGTAATAAACAGAAATGGAAATTTAACAATAAATTAGCAGCCCCATAGTAGCAAGTTTAGAAGTGAGCTGCAACCCCTCCTCTGGAGCATAATTACGGACAGGATAAACATTTTAGACCGTTTACCAAACATTGTTAGGACCATTAAGTCTAGTAGGCTCAGGTGAGTAGGTCATGTAGCCAGAATGGAAGAAACTAGAATTGCTTTCAAAGTTTTAACTGGAAATCCAATCGGAAAACGACCTTAGGAAGACCTAGATGCAAATGGGAGGACAATATTAAGATGAATCTCGCAAAAATAGGAATACAAAGTAGAAATTAAATCCAGTTGGCCAAGAACAGAAGTCAAGGGAGAGCTTGTGTGAATGTGGCATTGAACCTGTGGGTTCCATAGGCCATAGAGATAGTTAGTTATGAACATTTTAAACCATACTTCGCATAATTTACAGGAACAGGATAAATATAATGTAAATAATATTGAATCATATAATTTCATAATTAAATCATAGAATTTGATCGATAACATTTTATGTACTAAAATTGTTAGCGATCAAGAAATCGAAAACGTTTGGATTGTAGTCTTGGAACCAAACCAAACTAAACTGAAACATATTTCGACATATCGGTTATGTTCACGAATTGAAGTTGTGATTAGGCGTGCTTTGCTGAGAGAACCAAAATATATATTTTGACATATTTGTTCTATTCACAAAACCCAAAACTATACTTTGGATGCTTTGAGAAGGAAGACGAAATATGAGTATCTTTTTGTAGGGGCCGTTGAAAAATGTGGTGCCCCGTAATCGAAGATCCAATATATTTCAATCAAACATTTTCTTGTACGCCTTACATCTGGAGAACTACATACAGTGAAGTCAAACCCAAACTATCACTTAACTCAGTGTGATGTGCTTATTCCATAAAAAATACGAAAACTCGATTTAGGAGGCGTTCAAAAATTTTGTAACCCCTAATCCAAACACTAATAATTGGCCAAGATCGCAATCTTTTGATCCTTTTTTGATCATTCCTAAAATTCTTGTTTGGCATAATACTTTGTAAACATCATAAGATCAATACCACTACAAACAGCGCTATAAATGGGAACTTTTGCCGAAAGGGCAAGCATTACTATTTAGGCCTCCTAGAAAAAATATGAAATTGTGCCTCTAGAAAAATAGAAATAATTCCCACAGAATTTAAAAACTTCGTAAGGTTTTTTATTATTTCTCTAGTTGATGCTTTGTTGAAGTGAGGTATAGATTTCATCTACCCTTCATCTTAAGGAAATATTTTGTCAGATTATGGGCAGCAGTAACAACTTAAATTATTTTCAATTGGAAATTGTGTGGTGGTATTTCAATTCTTTTGGAAATTGTGTGGTGAGCTCATTCTATGCTTCACAAGTTAATTTTGTGGAGCAATATTTGACACAATTTAAAGCCTTAAGAAATATATAATGTATGTGGGGGACCTAATAATAGAAATTTTCCTGAATTAGCATTAAATCACATTTTCGTTTTATTTAAGAGTCTTTTTTTTCTTTATCTGGTGGATCTATTCCATTCTTCATATTTGTATCGTATTATATGCAATAAGAAACTTTTGAAATGAAAATGAAATAAGATAAAATATTTCAGTTTACGTCCCACGATTATGCCGGTTAGCCTAAAGGAGACTGTGATGATGAGAATTGAATACAATGGTGGAATGAATAAAGTGAGAGGAAACGGGAGGACCCAAGAAATTATGAACACGGTGTTTGTCCACCACAAATCCCACTTGGCGTGAGCTAGGATCGAACAAAGAACCCCACGCACCAGAGGTGAACGCTCTACAACTGAGCCACTGTGCTCCGTAAAAAAAAAAATCTGACAGTAGGTCCCTCCGAACGGTTGGAAGTTGAAATTGAAGGGCAGTTGCCCCTTCTGCTCCCGACAAGTTACGCTACTGACTGCAAGGGAAAATGATTATAAACAATTGTGAAATGATGACTCGAGGGAATCTCCTAACAGCGGTTACGTTGTAAAATCTAATTTCTCTTCTCTCTTTTATTTCGCTGCCTCTTCAATATGGTTTCGGTTCCAGATCCAGAAAACCAATTTTCCCGAAAAATTGGTTTCTATTCTAAGTCCGAAATTGTTTTATGAGAAAATAACTTTGGTTCAGATCCCGAATTGTTTTTATATGGTAGTGATGGTGGGATCGGTTTCGGCTCCGGAACGGAAACAATAAAACCCATTTAGTCTATTAGTTCCGTTATCTGTAACAACCCTACTCTAATCTAAATAAATAAGGAATTGCGCATTACCACGGGTTATTTAGATTTTGCGGGAAGGGCCAACCATCTATCATTAGTATTAGCCCCTTGATTGTGATCTTCCCATTCAGCCACCACGAACTCTTTTCACGGTGCATTAATTCGATAAAATTTTATGGACTAAATCGAGGTTTAAAGAACAGAATGTTCAACATTAAGATAGGTTTAGGTAACTTAAAAATCTTAAATAACTTGGAAAATATGGCATTTTTTTTTACCTAATATTTGGCTAATCCCTATTCTAAAAAGTGGCAACAATGCAAACCAATGCCAATTTCACAAATATTTGCTAATTTGAAGCCTGCCTCTTCTTGTACGGTAGCTAAACTGTGAATGATAGATACCAAATGGCAGTTAATTCTATGAATTTAGTAGTGCCAGGTCATCCAGAATCTATCACATGAGCAAGATATATGCAACGTATCACATCTTAGTTTTGAATGGTTTTTAACATAGCTCCGTATGGCGTATAACGCCTCATTTGATCCAGCAACCTTGCGGAACTAAGTAACCCATTTACTGCGTTCGGTGAGGAATGGAGCAAGGTCCATTTGCGGGAGATTTATCCAAACCTTATGGTCTATTAACACGTTAGGCACAGTTGCATTAAAGAAGAGTGTATTTCCTGACTCGGGATTCAGGTAGTATTAACTTTTTAAAGCGGTTTGCAGGGTTGCGGTAGCTCCTTGTGTCAGTAAATGTAGTCATCCAGACTGAGTCATGAAGCAAAACCCTTCAGGGGTTCTAGTATCGTTGAAGAGCAGGATAGATTTTAATAATCCTCGATGTTTTTGTGTCCGTGTTCCTATAGTTAAGGTTAATTGTATAAAAGTGGAATAAGTGAAGTGGGATAATAAGGGATCAGGGAAGCAAAGTAATTGAAAAACTTCGGTTGATTAATTAAATTTTAAAAAAGTGGTAGGACACCGACGTGTAGTGTGAGGTGTCCCTTATTCGATCCTAGGTCGGGGCCGCGGTAGCTCAATGGTAGAGGGTTCACTTCTGATGAATGAGGTTCTTGGTTCGAGCCCAGCTTGCGCCAAGTGAACTTTGTAGTGGCCAAATACCGTGTGAGTGGGTTTTATTGGGTTATCCCGTTTCCTCCTACTTCCTTCAATCCACTATTTCATTCATTTCCCATCATCACCGTCTCCTTTAGCCTAGCAGGCATAACCGCGGGACGTAAATATTCGTAAGATCCCGTTCCATATTTTCATTTTGATCCCAGGGCATGTGGATAAGCTTTGGTTCAATTTAATTGGAATTATTAAGACTATTGAATATCAATTAATTGCAAGCCTTGGATTTGATGAAATACGGCAAGAGGCAATTATTTTCCAATAGTTCATACACGTAAGATGTTTTGAGTTTACCCACACCTAAAACCTAACCTAATCTAATTTTGTATGGTAATCAATTAACTTGAAAAAGAAGAAAAAACTAATTTTGATCATTGTTTTGATTCCAGAGTCCAACGCCACCTCAGTACGTTTTCTGGTACCATAACGATCGAATGATCAACTACGACCAAGCTCGTCGTGGGATACAGGTAGAGACAGAACCTGGTGTCAAGACCCACAGCCGACTCATCATCAGCGATGCCAATGACTCAGATTCAGGAAATTACACCTGCAGCGCTTCGAACACCGAGCCCGCATCCATATTTGTCTTTGTTGCCGAAGGTTTGTGCCATCAATAATATTCTTAGTTAATATTTGAAAGACATAAGTTTAAAGTGGAAAACAGTAGAGGTGTTGTCAGAAGGACATTGTTTACTAGGATATTGTCAAATAAATTTAGGGTCCAAAAAATGATTTCTTTGTATGAGATAGAGAAATTTAAAGAAAAGTAAAACTTCAAGCGTAATGTAGCTTTAAAGGAATACTGTAAATCATTACCGAGACTATGAAATTTAAGTTGTTTATATTGTAATATTTTTGTGGGTACATACAATGACAGTCTGTGATTCTAGCCCTTCAGCTGATTTATTTTACAAAATGTTACAAAATAATGTTTACAAAGTAAATATCTTAAATCTTCCTTATGACCAGAGAGTTGAAAGAAGGACATGTTTTATACGGGAACCCCTTTAGCTCATAGCAGACTTCAGTGCGTCTTGCAGCGACTTTAGGATATGGTCCTTTTACTAACCTCTTTAGCTTATGGCAGCCTCGTGATGTTCGGTTTGTGGTTAGGATCCTCTTCGCTGAAGGCAGCCTACAGGGCTTCTAGGCTAAGTACTACTCCTTAGTCCAAGTGGACCTCTGAAGCAGGTATAGGTTAAGCGATCGGTGTTCAACTGATACCTCTGCTTTCTTTGGACCCATTTCTATAAGCCATTTCTGAGTGACTCTTTTTTTCTTTGGTTCCTGTCGTGCTGTTTTTCGGGTCTTCTTGGTTTTGTGTATCGTTTGCTGCTCTGATGCTTATAAACAATAGCATGTGTTGCTTGAATAACATGTGCTCACGCTATAAGGTGGGGTATTCTCAAGGGCGTCAATTTCTCTGTAACTTATGGGGGGGGGGGGCATTCAGATGTGTGTTTGGTTGCAGAAGATTTTAAGACAAATTGAATTCAAATTATGCCAAATATTGTATACTCATAAATATAACGCGGGCCCCACATGAGCTTTGGGGGTCGGGCCCCTGCTTCCCCAGGATCGGCATCATGGAGGATTCTTCTTATTAAAGCCTTGCTTTTTTGTATTTGAGTGAATAACGTAAAAGCACTAAAGAAAATAAAAAATGTAAAAAGTAAACGAGATAGATCCTACCAAACTCTATTACGTGAACCAATAATTGTTGTTCAAGACCTGGTGTACAGTTTATAAATTTGGGTGTCCAATACATATGACGTCGTAAACTATACATCCCAATTTCTGCTTCATAAGAAGAAGTTTGAAAACGGTTATTAGCTTATTTTGGTAGGTACACACTTGATCGGTTTTAAATGTATAGCTTTAGTCCACCTACTTATACACTCGCTCTTTCGTAAATTTAAGGAAAACACGTTGGAGGCTGGACCATAAAAAATTAGCTGGGTATATTCTAGGTATACCAGATTTAGAAAATTAGCAAAAAAAAACCACGGGACACTCGCTAAACTGGTATAATTTGATTTGTGTACATAAGTGTAGTCACTCTTACGTCGTTATTTATGCCAGTAAGGAAGAAGTAACAGTATGCCAGTAATTATTACCCACAAAATTTTATCGAATATCGGAGACATGGAGTTGACTACGAAGCCATCTGTTCGAAAGATATGCAACTACTGTAACAAGATTTCGAGATTTTTGCAAACGAAGAATCAATTATGGAATTTAAGAACATGTAAAAATTATACTACTTAACAACGATCAGAATACGGGATGGTTTCGTTCGTAACGAAAGGACATTTTGCGTCTCATTTGAATTTCCCTTGGGACGTCAGACACCGTATACTCCCATATAGGCCCCTGTAATTACATCCCGTTTCTTGAGTTATTGACTATTAAACATGGGATTTGGACTTGATATGGACTGGATCAAATGTTCGCAGAAGATACTGTCAAGAAGTGATACATGAACCATGAAGAAAATACATGGAACAAATTTATTAACTCCAGGAACACCAGATAGGGGGGGCACACCCCTTGGGTTTTAATGTAACCCAAAAATACCTTGGTGTTTCTAGGATTAAGCGTTAAGTAAATACTCGTACAGCGAGAATGTGGAATGCAGATACGATAAATTAAACAACGAAAGACGAATTTTTTACACAATTGCAAAACTTATAACTACTGAGTGAGTGAAAAATATCTATAAACTTTTAATACTCTATAAAAACATATATAATATTACCAACTTCAGGCTAATAACAGTGCCAATAAAGTATTTGTTAAGATTTCACATTGCCTCCTTTATTTAGTAGAATTGTTGACCACTGGAAGCAGCACGAGCAATGCAAGCAAACATGGCGGGACGGTTATCTATTTAAGAGCGAACTAATGTAAGATCGCTGCGCAGGTCCTCACGAATGGCAAGCAAAAAATCCAGACCTCACTCCGTCTGATTTCTTCTATACTAAAGAGGAATGCATAATTCGAAACCAAGCACAGTGAAGGAATTGTTGCATGGATTCAAGAGATTATTGCCAACAACCCATTTGACTTCCTTCACAAAAGTATCAATTGTATTCTGGTCGTATAAAGAAGCTGGTAAACAATAATGTACCTGAGTTGAGATATAAACATACGTTTTGTCTATCGAACGACTTTACATCTTTTTCTAATACATAAGAATCAATATTACCGAATTTATAACATTTTTAGTACCTGGT
Organism: Thermobia domestica; assembly: GCF_964235325.1. Taxonomy (NCBI): domain Eukaryota; kingdom Metazoa; phylum Arthropoda; class Insecta; order Zygentoma; family Lepismatidae; genus Thermobia; species Thermobia domestica. The sequence goes on from NC_137469.1 coordinate 44,064,840, forward strand.
TGTTTTTTTGTCTACCCTTCATGGACCGAAAGGAAAAGGAATGAAGACGTACTAAAGGAAGCTAAAGAAGGATGACAGATCATGAAGATAATAGAAAAAAGAAGAAACAGCATGCTTGGCCATCTTATTCGACACTCCGATTGGATCACTGTGCTGATAGAGGGAAAGACAGAAGGAAAACCAGGAAGAGGAAGACCAAGGATGGAATATCTAGATGCAGTTATGAAGAAGAGACCTTATCAAAGTATAAAACAGCTCTCCCAAGCGAGAGAAAAGAAGCAGTTCTTTAATTATAGTTCATAACAGAAAATAATTCACTTATATTCACTTTCCGTTATTCATACTCAGGTTTTTAGCTTCTGCAACGTTAATAAAGGGCCAATCACCTCACATAGAAGAAACAAAAATAAGCTACAAGTGTAGTAGAATTGTTTTTTCAAGGATCCTGTTATTGAAATTCCGCTACTATGAGTGTGTTTGTGTGTGTGTGTATAGAACAGATGTTAGGGTAGAATATTTAACAAATGTGAATTGCATATAAACAGATAAATCATTTTCTTCTACGTGGCTGTCCGTCATGTTCTGGAGGATTTGGAGACAAGTTGGTACTTGAATTTTAATTGATGGTTCGTCTGATCGTGTTGGATGGAGATAGAGAAAGCTTACAGACTGATTGTTTTAAAGGAATGACAGTTGATGCTCCGATATTAATTAACCATCTCTGGTTTCACAAGAAAGGGAGAGGGGGAGAGGATGTATTAGCCGGGAAAGTCTGAAAGGGGGAGGGAATACATGATTGATTAGGTGAAAGTGAATAATTTCTGTAGGGAATTGTCTTGCTGGAAACCACATGATGTGTACTTTTTTTCCCCTTGTTGGCAAGATAATGTATTATAGACTCGACAGCAAACGTGCACACCTCCCTCTTCCTTCTGCATGTCCCTTTATCAATAATTTCGCAACGAATTCAGTAATTTGAGTACAGGTTTATTTACTATAGAAAGAATACTCTTCACTGTATTGCGCCGACTTTTTTAAAAGGCTAATAGGGTTGAATCACTATTAGTTAGGTCATATATTTCTTTCTTGATTCAAGTAGTAAATGGTTACGCCTTTTTTTCCAACTATCTTATTGATAACTGTTTAATAAAGGGTTAATTTCTTTATCTGACACAGCTTCAATAGAATTATTTGACTGAACAAAAAACATCAATGGCCTACTTAACTGAAAAATGATTAATTATCTTATATAGAGAACTGAATGTTTGTTTCTTTATCACAGTATACAAATCCATCCGTTGGCTTGACATATTTTAAGTAATTGTAGGCAAGAGACTGAAGGCTGTCTATAATTTTCTTTACGAATTATAAGGAAGCAGCACTTATCATTTCAAATTTTGCTTAGGGAGTCTTAAGTTTCCTTTCTCGCATAAGAGTTTCACATTTGTTATTAGTAATAAGGTACAATTAATTAAACTATATATATACTTCTGAAAGTCGAGGTGATGTAACAACCTCACACACAACGTTATCTTCATCTTCTTCAAACGATGGTGGTTATTTTAAGGTGCTTATTTGCTTTTCATGATCCTCCTGGTGTTGTCACCTGTATATTGGTGATGTACTGTATTATTCTATGTGCCTTTATAAGAAACTGTAGACAACGTAGCTTAAGTAGAAGAGAAACTAACACATGGAGGAGAAGTAACACATTTATATTGTAATACCCTACGTAGTATTGTGTACAAACAACATTTTACGCTTACGTTTATAAACACCACTACATGGTTTTACGTGAAGATACTATGCACCACATGGATCCACTACAACCAGCAGACGACGGACTTCTGGCTCCTGCCACGAAGCAGACGACGACATTGGAGCAGCAGCGCCACCGCCGTCTGGGGATCTATAAAATCAGCAGCCGACAGCCGATCAGTACCAGTTCACTGGTGTCCCTCCTATTGTTTGCTTCGGAACATTGGGAGTAACCTAACCCTAAGCCTCTAGTCTGCTTTGGGACTCTTGGCTTTTCCTTTTACCTGGCTTAGCCTGCTTCGGGGCTCTGTAATCACTAACCCCCTCATTGCTTGCTACGATGCTTTGGGGAATTCTTCGCCACCCTGCCTAGACTACTACGGGGCTTTGTGGAGATCCTGTCTGCGACCTCTCGGTCAAAGACTACTAGTTTCTAACCTTACAAGTGTAAAGAAAATATCTTTGTAAATTTTTTTTGTAAAATACTGTTATTTAGTGAATTTTATAATAATAAAAGCCGGTAGTAGGAGTCGATTCCAGACACTCTTTTTATTACCTCGCTCTACCTACATCCTATATGAGACAGAGTTTTACAATATATGGACATCTGTGAACACTAACAATATAAGCGATGGTAATAACTTGGGCCACTGACGTGATTTCTTAACACGGATTCAAACGCCACATTCAAATCTAAAAAGTTCGGCATTCATTTAGCTCCAATTCATACTCTTGAAGGCAGAGTCCTTCTGTAACATCACCGTGACGAACTAATATCTGCATCAGCCTGGGTAGTGTCAGATGCTACTTTTAATACTTTCAATTCCTCAATTCTTCAGAAACGTTGAGATAATATAATAGAATGCAATAATAATGTCATCATATGAAGATTCTGATAAATGCATATTAATTAAAGGCGGACATAGAAATAAACAAGAGGATTACGTTACATCAAGAGGCGAGATTTAAGCAGTTGGGAGGGGGTCCTGAACTTGATTTACGCAGACATAGTTTTAGCCATGTTACTCATCAGCACATAAATTATCAATATGAAAGAGATTATCTACTTTTCTGGAATGAAATTATCATAGGATAAAATTCCGCAGATGAAGGCCCAGGATAAAAGCCCCATGAATTTGTTTTCAACGTTGTATTGCAACTTACCTTTTCTTCCTTTCATATCTTACCTACAACTACTCCTGTTTCATTTCGTTCCTTCACTATTCACCATTAATCGCAAATACTTCTTATTTTCATGCTTCGTTTGTCTTTTCCTACATCCATACACATCAGTATAGTATTACTGCGCAAAAATAGTACTTTGGAACTGTTGAAAACTACACACTACTTATTAAGGACTAAAACAATATCGCCGATTAAATGTCTTCCCACAGCGTGAGGTTAAATTTACATTGAAGTTCACCACCCAAACGTGACGTAATGTCACGTGGTATTTACTCCACTTTGCACACAAAACTCCACTTTGCACACATAGCTGAGCGAACGTCAGCGAGCGAATGGGGTTAGAAGCCCCGCAGGGCTCGTTTTGTTTCACCTTGACCTCCATGATAATACATCAGCATACATATCCTAAGTTAGTTAATAACACACTGGATTTTGAAACACTGTCAGACTATGCTCTACAGCCACCTCATCTCATATCGTATCAATATGCGGACACATACAATACACAGTGACCTTTTTAACGTTTGTTACCCTCATTATCACATTTAGTCTGATTCTGTTCATTTCTCCGTAAATTTTGTATTTCGGGGCCGCCATCTGCTGCAGTTTACCCTAGTTATATTATATTTGGTGCTGGACCAGTGATGCCAATTCCTTCAGAGCAGTTTTCCCTTCACAAGCATTAGAATTTCCCTTTTCCGGACAAAATTTCCCTTCATCCAAACTGTTCAAGTACTGTATTTGGTAAACGTATTTTTAATCGTTTTCGCTTCCATCCCCTCACCCCAATCTTATAACCACATACAAGCAGATACCTGACAGCCTTCCTTTGAGCTTATGCAGAATTTGAACTTGATTTGTTGTTTAGGTATCTAAGGCGTCGCGATAGAGGAGGGGAAAGGATATGGAAAGGCGTAGGTCAGGACCTATGTTAAAGGTGCAATCTCTGCATTTGCTTGGTGTGACAGGAAAAACCCTATAAATACCTCGGTCAGGACGGACAACCTAAATAAATCATAAAAAAATATAAAATAAATATTATGTAAATTTAATTTTTATCCTGGATATCATTATAGATTTTAATATTAATGTAACCTAAGATACAAAGAAAATATTAAGTATATATTTGGTATGTACTGAAACGAATTTTCAGTACATACCATTTACTGAAACGAATACGAACAGTTACAAAGGAAACTAGTTCCTACTGTCTTTGGCTGTACACGAGGAATGTTCGTAAGCACAATACAAACTAAATCAATGTTTAGAGATGCGGAATTCTTAAGAATTTATAATTCTGTGCGCACAATTACCAGAAAATTTGAAAACTAACACACACACACACACACACATACACTAATGACCCAGTATTCGCCCATATATACATATTTATATTCACGACACGTTCGGAACACGAATCCAAACCAAACTGTTATAATAGTTGGAATGATAATTTAATTGATAAATTAATTGAAAGTCTTAAAATGTACAAAATTAGATTAAGTTTAGATCATTTTCAATGAATCAAAACACGTCAGACATACAATTTGATATTTTACAACTTCCAAATAAAATATTAACTGTAATAGAGTTCCATATCACATATACGGGTTTTCGAATTTTAACAAATTTTCACCGAGCTACTATAATTATAGAACGTATTTGAAAGTTAAAGAACATATTAATGTCGATTCATGGTCGGAAACAAGAAATATTAAATCAGAAATAATTATGTAATTATAACGTCAAAAGAAAAACTATTGTCCCTCAGAGTATAAACACCTCATCCAGTTCCTTGCCAGGTGGTAAAGCGCCCAGGACCGACGAGGCGTTACCACGTTGGATAGAAACGGATATGCGCTGTATAAGATAAGGTGTGGAGCGAACTTCGCCGGAAACACAAGAATATTTAATTGATATATATTTCATCTTATTGCATTGCATTTAATTCAACAATGGGAATATTAATTTTGATAAAAGATTTTAAATAAGCATTGTTGTAATGTTACGAATTTAACTGAATATGTTGATCGACGTGTAATGTTGATAAATATTAACGAATGCAAAGCAAGATAACTTGTGAGAATTTATGTGAAATATGTGCAACGGATTATTATTCAGTTGAATTTATATTGAATTTTAATGAGATTAATCAGATACGTAAATACATTCAATCTACAAATGACTGAAGAGAGGTTCAAATTTCCCTGCAATATTGAGAAATTAGAAGCAATTTCCCTTTTTCCCTTTTCTCCAAAATTTACTCAAAATTTCCCTGCGACAAGGGAAATTTCCCTTCAATTGGCATCACTGTGCTGGACTCACAGATACAAATAAAAAATTTTAAATATACTTTAAAATGCATGGCAACATTTGATTACAGTAACTACACAAGTTTTAGTTTGATTTATATTCTTTTATGCTCAACGCGTTAGCTGCTAACATATTTGCTATTCTCATCTTCTAAAATTTAGCAAGCTTTTGAGACATAAATCATGATTTTATATCGACAAACTGAAACTTACATCGTGTTTCTTTGTTCTAAATCAATAATACTTCTTTCGACATTTTGTATTCTTCTTTCTAAGTAACTAATGAACAACAGCACACTCTATACTTAATTTTTCTTCTTGTTCTAAAACGTAATAAAATTAAATTGGTTATTTAAATGTAATGAAATCTAATGAAGTTCATTAGCTTATTATGCTTTTTATGATCGAAATAACCTCTAACAACTAATACTAAACTTGACTATTTGTTATTTCTCTCGGACAGAGCTATTAAAAGAAGTGTCAGGGTTTATCTATCTCTATAACGAAACAAAAGTAAAATTTGGTCCGTAAGAGTGAATTGCCCCTTACCTCTTCAAATGACCCCCGTGAAGAGGAGATAATATTTTAAAATGTATACCAAACTAGAGTGTGTCAGAATCTTCTAAAGTTAGGGAGATAAAACTCAGTATATCAATTACTTCCTATAAGGAATGAAATATAAATTTTAGCTTCTCTGAAACTCTCGTTTCTACGAGGAAAACGGAAGACAATTTCTTTAGCATCTTCTCTACAACTTCACAAGAAAACAGCTAAATTGTTTGAAATGATAATCACACACTCAGCATATAGTTCTGAGTTTTCCCTTTCGGATCACTACATGTTTCGATACATAGTGTATTTGCTGAAATCACGATGCTTCCAACCAGCAGAAGGGTAAAAGATCAGTGACTGACTTCTTTACCTGTAAAGATAAGACATATTAGGACATTGAATCGAGGAACTGGGAGGAAAGTGGCTGTAGACACTCCAACGTGAGGGGCTATACTTCGAACGTTAACCAGCTTTCATTATACACTGTACAAAATGAGGTGTTGAAACAACACAAAATGACTACCACTTTCGCGTGTTAGTTGTGTGTTAATTCAGCACCAACCACATCGCCTTCCGAGCATATCAGAAATAACTCGGTACTACCTGAGAGAAATTTATATTGGTATTTATCGTTTAATATAAGCAAAGCTTTGCGAAATATATTTGGCACTTACGCAAAGTAACGAATAATATTCTATGTTTTCTGTAATCGGTCACAATAATATTGTTGTAAACCTGTAAATCGTCTGACAACAGTTACATAGGCAACAGCTTTGCCATCTTACGTTTATACGTGCTAAGGCACAAGAATAACAGATAAAAAAAATAGATGGAAGCACTATGATTTACAGGTTTACAAATTGTGACCGATTACAGGAAACATAGAATGTTAGTTACTTGCCATAAATGCAAAATATATTTCAGAGGCTTTGCTTATATTAAACGATAACTACCAATGCAAATACTCACAGCCAGTAAGGAGGGATTTCAGATATGCTCTGCATGTGATGTGCTTGGTGTTGAATTGACACACAAGTAACACGCTAAAGTAGTAGTCATTTTGTGTTGTTTCAATACCTCATTTTTTGCTGTGTACTGTAATAAATACAAGTATATTATGTACCAGAATAATGCAAGATATATCTCACTCGTGAATTAGAAATATTTCTAAAAACTTTTACTGACCTGGAACCTTACTGATCATTATTTGTCTGGCCTGGTTAGTAACAGGCGAACAAATGTGAAAACAGCACTTAACAACAAAGAATTGTATTGGAAAACTGCTAATGTTTTAGGGAAAACATTATCGTGTAGTTCTTAAATTCATATAGACGTTTTTATAATAAGTATACGTGCTCACTAGCCCCATTGTGGCTCATGTTCGCTCGCACTCAGGATCTTTCTTGCTGGGTAGATCTTTTCATATACGCTCACACTCATTTATTAAGCATAAACGGGATTGAGCTAGAGAGACAGCTTTATTTATTGAGTTTACATCCAATTGAGCTCGAGAGGCACGTTCCTTTATTAAGTTTAAGACCAGTGGTCGAAGTGAGGCGGTACGCAGTGGTATGCCATACCGCGTCTAGTTTTTCAGTAATGAGGACATACGGTCTCTGGTTTTTCAGTGATCAAGACAATATTTAAATAACAGGTATGTTGAGTCAAAATCATAATAAAACATACCGTCTCTGCTTTTTTCCACTTCGAACACTGTTAAGACCAATCGAGCTCCAAGAGGTAGACTCGTCTATTCAGTTTAAATGCAGCTGAGCTCGAGATGAAGTCTTATTTATTGAGCTTAAGGACGAGTAAACTAAGAGGCAGGCTCATTTATTGAGTTTAAGAGCAATTTAACTTCAGAGGTAGGCTCGTTTATTGAGTTTAACACCAATTGATCTCGAGAGGCAGACTCAATTATTAAGCTTAAATGTAATTGAGCTCGAGAGAAAGCCTCATTTATTGAGCTTAAGGTCGAGTGAACTCGAGAAGTAGGCTTATTTATTGAAGTTAAGACCAATCAAGCCCACGAACCAAGCTCATAAATTTGGATATCTTTATTGATTATATCTTGTTATTAGTTTCTAAGTTCTGATTAGGAAATCTGGTGAGACGAAGAAGAGTATATTCCAGGCATAGATCTTTGAAAGGGCAGAGTTAAAAATGCTTAATTGATTAGTTTGACCCAGTTTATTAGTCAGCTGTAGGATTTCGTTACTACGGTATTGAACTTAGATATTTCTTAAGCCTTTCTTGTGTTTATTTCCCGTGCACACAGAGAACATGTAGTGATATAGCTCGGAAAACGTTTGCACATTTATTCACCATTGATTACCATATAAGTAGAAAATCGAGATGTCTTCTACCACGAAAGCCAAACATGTCTTCTCTTCCTGTTAACTAACATATCTGCAGACAGACAATAAAAAAAACTGAAAACTCGGGCTGCACTAAAAATAGAGATCAAAAAAGAACAGCAAACTTGTCAAGATGTAAGGAACTTTAGTGATCGAAGTTTCGAAAACTTCTGGAAAGGGTCAAGGTGCAGTATACGTCGACAACTTCATGTTTATTTAATAAGGGTACTTTGTGTCACAAGCATTGGGAAGAGACACAGTTGATGTCTAAGTCTTTGTCGGAGCATAGAAGGGAAAGACTCTTTACTCACGAAAGTTTGGTAACATTGTAATTAGAATGGACAGTTCTAATTTGAGATACACTGTGACATATAGTGGACACGTCCTATTTGAGATATAAGTGCTGGAAACTAATACATGTAGTGTTCGTCTCTAATATAGTTTATGAATGATGCCCTAATTTACTTACTTGTACTAATTTACTCGTAAACATTAATTGAAACATATTTAAAATTAAAGTTTAACATTTAATGACAATTTTCTTAATCTAACTATAATATACATTCTCCTCTTGCGTATGTTATACTGAAGGATTTGATGTAGTATGTTTCATATTAGTTTCATTTTAATAAGAGGCGGTCTTTTCAGTCTATTATGCTTAGCGAGGAGTTACATTGTATCAGTGCTATAAGATTTTGTTTATATTGATTTTCTCAAAAATCAGGTATGAAGATTTAAGGTAACACATCTAATCAGGGGCGGATCCAGGACGGACTTCTGAGGGGTCGGTGGGTTGTAATACAGCTACTTAGAGCTACTTTTAAGAGTTCCAAACTTTAGGATGTGTTTTATTTATATATATAAAATAAGAAAGTTTCCTCTTATGAGGTGGGGCAATTGCCCCTATCATCCCCCCTGGATTCGCCCCTGCGATCTAATTTTGTTTAACTCATTGAAGTTTATTAATTTATATTTACTGTTATTCCGGTTTCGATACAGAGAATCGAACCCAGCACCATACAGGTTCATTAGAGTACCTATACACCATGTTATTCAGAAATATTTCTAAATAATGAAGTGCCAACTGAAAACCGAATCCCTGACTATCGGTTTTCGATCTACATAACAACTGTAGTTTCTCTCAGAATATTGCAAAGGGGTCGCGGTGGCTCAGTGGTAGAGCGTTCACTTTTGTTGCATGGAGTCCTGGGTTCAATCCCAGCTCACGCCACCGCGACCCCTAACTTTGTGGTGGACAAACACCGTGTGCGTGGGTTTTCTCGGGGTTCTTCCGTTTCCTTGCACTTTCTTCATTCCACCATTTCATTCATTTCTTATCATTACCGTTTCCTTTAGCCTAGCCGGCATAACCGTGGGACGTAAAGATTAAAGATTTAATTTCATTTTTAGAATATTGCAAGACAAACATACAAAGTGAAATGGAGAGAATATAAAACTAATATTCGAATGACAAAAAAGTTTTAATTTCAATAACTATTTTCATCATAACGAATATAATAGCTGTGCTTGGGATTCGAAGCAAGGGAACTAACAGTTAGAAAAGAAAATATGAAGAAAAGACACTTAAATCGTATTTCTCTAGAAGCTTGAAGTCAATCCCGAAGGCTTTGCTTCTCCATGGGTTGCGCAATCATAAACAAGGGCTGAAGTGTGGTTGACTGAATACAGAAGGTCCTTTTCATACGAGACGTCGGAGTATAATCCGCGTGCCTTTCATATTTTTTTGTCTTGAAGTTTTGTGTGTCTGTTCGGAAGCATAAAATAACCTTTGAGTTTGTTTTAATCATTCGTATTATATTTTCATGAATTTTAAACTTTTACTTGATGAACTGCTGATGTTTTCTACTCAAGCCAACCTGAATTAATTTTTCTGGAGGTCCAAAAGTTATGTGATTAGTATAAATGCTTGAGGAGTTTAAATAAAATTTTAATTATTTATATGAATAATCAAAATGCAAAATTTAAATATTCATAAATTATAATAATTTCGGGATTTTAAATTTTGATAGTACATTACGTCATATCTTTATGCATTTGGCTCTCATTACATACTAACAACATATGTAATTTTGCTCCCAGAAAGTAGAAAGGTGCTAAGCGCCACTTTCTTTGATTTCCAACTATGTGCATTTCCTGACTACCAATTCCATGTTTAATGTTGTGCAGAAAGGAGACAAGTGGCAGGAAACAATATGAAAGGTCTACAGCGAAAACTGAATTCTAGAAGAAAGAAAGAATCGAAATTAATTAATGTTTCATTCGTTTTTTATGTTCTCCTGAGAAATTTGCATTTTGGCGCTTAGCACCTTTCTGCTTTCTGGGGGCGATATATGATACTAGTTTATTTGTATTTGTTTATGTTGTTAATAGCAATACTATTCGATTTTATGTTATTTATGTCTTTTGTTAATTCATATATAGATTTTTCTTCCTGTATGTGATTGTGGAACTGCATATATTTCTATTTAATTTCTTGTATCATTCACGTATCGTTTCACTTCTTGTATGATTAGTTCCCAATTTGTTTGTACAATTTACCTCTTACTTTGCGTCGTTTACCGTCATTCATTTTTCGTGCATATGCTGTTTATAAGATTCCTGCTTACGCGCCTGACTGGAATACATCACAGCTATTAAAAAATAATAGCGTGAATATGCATATGGAATAGGAAGCAATTTCATTGTATGCAAAAGAAAATAGTATTCAAAGAATTCAAGAAAAGTGCATTTTCAGATTCCATCACGAAATTCGTATCAATGTAAGATTTTTTGAGATTATTAAAAAAAAGAAAGAAAAATAATAAACCAGTAACCCTTATGGTAATGAATCACTAATTAATTTCATAATAACTCAGCATTAATTCCTATGGTTGCTATAATAACAATTATGTTTTGTAGCAGTTTACTGTATGCTTATGTTCCTATATGTCAATTTCTTTTGTATCATTATGTAGCTTCGTTAAAAAAATCGAAATATGAAATTTGTTGAAATTTTCATCAGGCGTACAACTTAATTAAAATCTTACTGACACACAATCACAGTCTTGCGAATAAAATCAGAAAAATAAACACACTGCTGAACAAGACTGCACTTATTTAATATAAAAACTCATTTACACGTGACGTTTCGATCTTCTAGCCAAGATCTTCATCGTGTATGTCTGATGAGGATCTTGGCTAGAAGATCGAAACGTCACGTGTAAATGAGTTTTTATATTAAATAAATGCAGTCTTGTTCAGCAGTATGTTTATTTTTCTAAAATCTTACAATACTAGAATTTTTGCTCTAGGACCTTTATATATATACAAGTAGTTAGATTCATTATTAATATTTTTCACAAAACAAAAATACCAAGATAATTGATAGTGTGATGAATAATTTGGATGTATCTGACCACATCATGTGTAAGCCATACTTGAGTTAGCTAGACTTTCAACCAGGTTTAACTTACACATTTTAGTTTCACAAATTGGGGTTTGTCGAGCAATTACATTAGGGTCATATCATAGGTCATCTGCCATTATTGGCAGGACACTTGCTGCAACTGAGAAGCTTCCATGTTACACGGTCCTCCGCTAATCTCCTCGTCTTAACGTATGATTTTTGTGCTTTGATATCGTCCATTAATTGGAGTCTCCTTCGCCCCGTCTCTGTCTCTTCTCTGCCACCATACCCTCTGGCACATTCCTCATGATGCATTAGGATAACATAAGCCATTTAAGTTTTATTATTGTTTTCTTGTTACATTTTGTTGGTATACAACAACCATGGTGATCATTCATTTCCCAGTCAACTGGTCGACACTAGTTATACTACAAAATTAATTAATTAAGGCACCTATCTACTCAGAACTAAATAATTTTATTATGATAATGGGGTGAGCACTTTTCAAGCCATTGAAATTTTGAAATCAAGTTAGTGCGGGCAATCCTCATCTTTTATAATAATAATAATAATAATAATAATAATAATAATAATAATAATAATAATAATAATAATAAATGAAGTTTTATTTTAGTTTTACGTTTAACATGTAGGCTCTATCGGCTAAAAGAGAACAATATTATTAATGAAGTTGATCATTTTTTAAAGTATTTGTTGGAATGAGAATATGGGAGAAACGGGATAACCTCAATAAAGCACACGGATATAATATTGCCCATCACAAACTCCCGTGGTCTGGGATCGAATCAGATACCCCTAATATCAGAGGTGAGAGCTCTAAAACTGAACCGCTTCTGTATTAAATCACTGTGGACCGTATAAAAATGTGGTTAAAAATTCGTAGGCGTTAATAAATGTATAGTATATTGAATTATTCATTAATTGACCTAATTTCAAACCACAAGCATTCTCAGAACAAAAATGTTGTACTAGAAATTCCCTCTGGGCAAGTCGTATTCTGCTTGACGCAGTAGTCTTTGTGCAATAAGGAAGGAAGTAACTGGAACTTGCGCATTAACCAGGTTAAAAAGGTAACAATTAACTAATACACAATGGAAGCTGTTGGAGAAACTTAACCCATTTCTGTTTTCTCATTAGTATATTGCTGCGATAAGACTAGCTGATATTATACTTGTTACTACTAGCATTGCTACAATATTAGTGGCGATAGCAGTATAATAATTGTGGCGGATTTCTCTACCGTACATACAAATCCCCAATGAGATGTAAAATATCTTGTCGCGAAAATTTACTTTCCATTTACAGAGCTCTTTACCTTAACACGAACTGTTAATAGCTATTGTGGCGTTGTGTCCCTTAAGAATTCCTCACGGAGGCATAAATTTCGTCCTGGTTCTCAGAAACCATTAAACATATAGAGAAATATTTCATTTTCACGAGAGAGAGAGAGAGAGAGAAAAAGATGAGATAGTGGTTTACTTTCCTTGCCTGAAGGTACAACTGTATCTACCATTATTGTAGGTCAGTTCTTATAATATGCAGATTTTTATTTGAAATGTTAAATAACTTTGGCATTATCATTCTCCGACTACAGCTAATGTTCTCCATCACTGTTCGTAACCGTAAACAGAAGATTTTTAAGATTTTAATTCTAGAAAATTATTAGTGCATAACAAAATTAAAATGTCGAAAAATTATATATATATATATATATATATATATATATATATATATATATATATATATATATATATAATGTGTCAATAAAGAACACGGCGAATAATTTTATTAGAAACAAAGTAGGAATATTACATGCAACTTGACTTAATTTCCTTCAAAATACTGTCCTGTGCTAGCAATGCATTTATCCCAACGTAGAAGTATTTCTGGAAGTCTTCTTTTGGAAGGGCGTTTAACTCTCTGCAGTGGCCTTCTTATTGTCAGGAATGGTGTCTAAACGCTGTCCTTTAAGCATGGTTTTAATTTTTGGGAAGAGGCAGAGGTCGCATGGTCAGCTATATCTGGAGACCAGAGCAAGTATTTTTTCGACCAAAACTCGCGTATCAAAACCAAGGTGTGCTCACGGTAAAAAAAGAAAAAAAAACGGTAGCCATTTCCCCATTTAATCGGCGGTTAAAATGCTTTTCACGGACACATACAAGATGTTCAATTATTCGCAAAGCTCTCGAATAGTCCATCACATGTTTGAACAAATCATTTGTGCCACCTTTTGCACGATTTCATCTGTTTTGATGTCGAAGGTATCTCGTTTTGAATCGACACCTTGTCAATTTTGAATCGCTCACACCACTTGTGAACAATCTTCAATGCCACCACTTCAATACCGTACACTGATTTTGACATTTTGTGAGCTTCTTTGACACTTATTTTTAGCGGCTTATAATATAACGAGATGTTGGCGCCCGACAGACACTCTTAACACGTCCTCTGAAAGCCAACTAACTTGTCCCAACTAGTTCAATCTCGACACTGACTGTACCAAAGGTAGAAGCTACTAGTTGAAATCGATAGATGGCACTGTGCAGCTACATTCACTGTACTTTTTGATCACATCATGTTTTACATAAATACGAATTGGGGGACCTCAATGAGTTGAACAAAAAAAAAAAAAATAAATAAATAAATAAATAAATAAATAAATAAATAAAAAATGGGTGAGTCTAAATTCAAATGCACACTTTTCAAGACAATCGAGAAAGAAAACGAGTTCTTGGTTTGTAAATCCACGATATAGCAGTTGCTTACGTGCACACCACATGCAGTGATGAATTCAGGGCGTAGTCCTGGGGACAATTCCCCCCCCCCAAAGAAAATTCATCCCCTCCGGAGAAACTCAAAATTTCAATCACAAAATGTAGAAATTATTTCACCCAAACTCCTCTCCCCTCCCGAGGAGTTCACATTCCCCCCCCCGGGTGAAAATGTCTGAATTCAACACTGACCACATGAAGGATTTTATTTTGTATAGCGTGATATTTTTCTCAATATTGAAATCGGAAGTGATATGTCTAAGTAGAGAGATTAGAGTGCAGATAGAATATATACTTGGGACCCTTTATTGATTGCAGATAACCGCTTCTTGCAATTTGTTGCTGTTCTTTTCTCTCTCTCTCTCTCTCTCTCTCTCTCTCCCTCTAGCGAACTTAATTAAAACTGGGAATGGTTGACTTCTGTCACTACTTTCAGTTTCAATAAACAGTTAGGAGATAAGAATGCTGAGTCGATTCCAAATAAACGCCATGTATAAACTAACTATCTATTACCACTTTTTCTCTATAGTGCTTAACGTTAAAACTGGAAATTTATTGCGCTACCGGTTCAGATATCACTTCTATCAACAAATGTGATTCCTAGCTAGTGTTGTAAAATTTCCGGAAAATTTGAACTTGCTGATAAAACCCACTTTTTCCGGTTTCTTTCTAGAAAAATTGGGAAAATAAACAAAAATATTTGTATTAGGTTAGTTTTTACTAGTAATGGAACAGTTTTTTTTTTCGAACGTGTGAAAAAATGTAAGTTAAAAATTTTCAATATTGTGAATATTTAAAAAAAAAAAAAAGCATTCGAAAATAAAACTGTTGTAATTATCCTTGAAAATTAATAGTCTGCACTCATTTCCTTTATGTGTCTTCTAACCGTTTACTCCTCGTTGTAGATTAATTACAGAACTTTTACAATTGCATACACATATACCATCATGAAGCGTTTCTGTTGCAACAAATACAGCTCTTGAATGAAACAGAGTTCTTAATGTGCTCTTTGATCTGGTGAAATTTTGTTAATTTTAACCAAATTACTTCTTAAAAGAAAGAGCAGTAGGCAAATTTCATTAATACTCATGCAATGAAATATATAATTATTTAATATTCTAATATAGACTTTTATATAAACTTTATGTACAAATTTTTTATATGTAGACAAATACCTGTTTTCTAATGCGACAAATTATCTATATATATATTAAAATGAAGGTGACTATATTTGTAACTTAACAACTCTTGAACCACCAAACTGATCTCGATAAAAAATTTCAACATAGATGAGGTTCGAGACTAGGATGGATTTAACCATTTCACTTTGAAGGTACGACTTGTAGGAAGAAAGTGGGTATATATATTGGAAACTACCGATCTTAGTGTCGAACCCATAATTTTCGGGCTTGCTGATATGAAAAGTGACATTTCCGATGAAGCTTTAATTCAAAGTCAGCACTGCAAAATAGGGAAAGGGGAAGTATATATATATAATCGAAAATGGACGATATTAGTGTCAAATCCATAGTTTTCGGGGTTGCTGAGATAAACAGTAACACTTTCGATACTCTTTAGATAAAAATTCAGGCCCGCAACTTCAGGGAGGGGAAGGAGAGATACATAAAAATGATTGAAAACAGCCGATATCACTGTCGAATCCATAGTTTTGGGGGTCGCTGAGGTGAACAGCGACACTTTCGATGCCGTTTAAATTCAAATTTATCCCCGCAAATTGGGGAAGGGGAAGATATATAAAAATGATGCGGAATGATCGATATTAGTGTGAATCCATAGTTTTCAGGGATTCTGAGATGAACAGTGACATTTCCGATACAGTTTAAATCCAAATTAAACGCCGATACTTTAGGGAGGGGAAGATTCCTCTCTCACGACGCCTGGTCAATAGAGAGGAACCTTTCCTATAAGCCCTACCTCTCTCACGACGCCTGGTCAATAGAGAGGAACCTTTCTTATAAACCCTACCTCTCTCACGACGCCTGGTCAATATAGAGGAATCTTTCCTATAAGCCCTAAGACACCTGGTCATTAGGTTCCCTTTTTTGCTCTTACGACGCCCGGTCACCGAGAGACACCTAATCAAACAAACCTTCATTCTCTCTCACGACCACTGGTCTGAGAGAGTAATCTCACCTACAAAAGCCCTAAGACGCTTGGTCATTGGGTTCATTCCACTTTCTTACCTAAAATATTACAATAGAAACCAGTTATTGTAATATATTTCTGTACTCAAGAGGATCTTTTATAATAATAAAAAAAAAGTGATGGGAAAGACCAAACTCCGGTGTACCATGTTTTGCTCTATCCTACATAAATAGAGAATTTTACAATATAAACATTACGAATCTAAATTATATTCGTCTTTTACTAACTAGCCCCACAGTTACTCAAATTATAATGGAATATACAAGTACGAATTTAAATTTTAAAATGTATACACAACTCTAAGTATAAAATCGGACATACGATGGATGCAAATTTTGAAAAGGGATAAAATTGAGAATGTAAGACACAAAGAGACTAAAGATTTGAAAGTCACTGTATAAAAGATGAATCACATCTGCATGTTACAAGTATAAAAAAAGAGAGTTAACAAATCGAAACAAGAAAGGAATCAAAGTAAAAGTTTAGAAAGAAAAAAGAAGCATTAGGAACGAGATAAAAGTAACTAAAAAAGAATCTTAAAAGGGAAAGAAAGAAATCAAAGGAATAGAAAGGAAAAAGGAATCCAAGAATACATTAAGTAAAAAGGGAAACTAAAACGAAACAAGTACCACGAAAGAAATGAAGAGATTCTTGAAAGTCGTTTGGCTAAATCTTAAGGAATCTATACTTAGCTAAAGGAAATGAAAGCAAGGAAACCTACAATCGAAGAGAATAGAAAAAAACATATGGTAGGAGTCTTAGAAAATGTGATGAAAAAGAAGTTATAAAAAAATGAGCAAGCTTCCCTTACTCACCAAAGTGTTTGATGTCTTTAAAGGATCCGAATAGTTGTACTGGCTTTCATATACAAAAGAAAGAATAAAAAGCACACATTCAGCAAAGAGGAAGGTTATTTCTTAGAATCGAATTTATTATGTAAATGGTGGGAGCTTATGATTGTCTATCGTATTCGAAATCGACTATTTGAAGTCACAAATTATCTTCGTAATCAATTCACTGCAACCATGTAATATCTTCATAATCGATGATCTGAAGACAGCTGATATCTCAAAAGTCGATTATGTGAAGGCACAAGTTATCTTCGTAATCAATTAACTGCAACCATGAGATATCTTCATAATCGATTATCTAAAGGCACCTGATATCTCAAAATTCGATTATGTGAAGACACAAGTTATCTTCGTAAGCAATTAACTGCAACCATGGGGTATGTTCATAATCGATTATCTGAAGGCACTTGATATCTCAAAAGTCGATTATGTGAAGACACAAGTTATCTTTGTAAGTAATTAATTGCAACCAAGCCTTCATAATCGATTTTATCTGAAGACATTTCACATCTCAAAAGTCGATTACGTGAAGGCACACGATATGTTACTAATTGATAATATAAAGACATCTGGACATAATATTGTAATCCATTTCTCCTTAAGATGAAATAGTCTAGCAGAGAATGGCCTAAAACGTGAGAGTTGATCCTGCATGATGATCTTCGCTCCTACCAACTGGACTGTATTCAAGCCCCGACTACAGTTGGATGTTTCCTGTTCTTAATTTCCCTGTTGCGTAAGGAGGCAAAACACAAAACACTCAAACTGAAATTGTAACCTATTATCTGAAGGCACAATCCATCAACATAATCAATGATCTGAAGACCCTGGTCGTATTTGTAATTAATGATCTGAGGGCATGAGCTAGCTTCCAAATCAATATTCTGAAGACACAGAACATTAGATAATTGGTTATTTGAATGTCCAGATTAACTTAGTACTTGATCATTTGAAACCACATATCTGTTCATAATCAATGATCTGTAGACGCAATTTCTTATAATCGACGATGTGAAAACACGGGACATCTCTACAATCGATTACCTGAAGAAAAGAGCCATCTTCGTAATCTACTATATAAAGCCACAGGACATATTGAAATCTGTCATTTGAAGGTTCAGGCTAACTTCGTAAGCTATGATCTGAAGTTATGTGTCATTTTCTTGATCGATGATGTGAAGGCACAACTCATTTTCATAATTGACGATCTTAAAGCTGAGCTTTGCTTCGTAATCGTAGTATACATCCTAAGTTTCTCCTTATTTTCACTTTCACTACACAATGATTAAATTTGATTTTCTGGTGAGACTACAATTAATTGGAAGTGTATGTGGATGCCTCATCTAACATTCGTGCTAAAAATCAAGTTAAAATCTAAACAAAAGTTTATTTGTGAGATTCTACCACTCTGTCGTCCCTCGTAACGTTTCCAAATTGAAGTACCTATTTAAGATATGCAGAAATCGCGGCCTTCTGTTGGTCATAAAAAATTAAATGAAATCTTTGAGTTTTACGTCCCACGATTATGCCGGTGACGCTAAAGGAGACGGTGATGATGAGTAATGAATGAAATGGTGGAATGAAGAAAGTAGGAGGAAACGGGACAACCCCAAGGAAACCCACGCACACGGGGTTTGTCCACCACAAAGTTCACTTGGCGGGGACTGGGATCGAATCAGGGACTCCAAGCACCAGAGGTGACTCTGTTGGTCATAGAGCGCTCGCCTCTAGTAAGGAGAATTCCTGTTTCTAATAGGATGTCAAATGCCATGGGACTACCTACGTGAAGTGCCCATCGGTTCTGGACCCAAATTCCCAAAATTTCGTAATTCGAATATATATTCTTTTAATTTCTTAATAAAACTTTACTTGTTTAGTAATGAAATGGTTGACGTAGTTTAAAGATTTGAGCTCACACGTCATCTGCACTCTTTCTATTCTTATAAAAACAATATAGTTCTATAATTTTTCCTCAAAATATAGGTGACAGTACTTCACAATTACAATACTTATCGTCCTTTCAGCTTCTGAATAACACCGATCCAATACTACACAGACGTAGTGCATTTTTGTACCAGACATCCCTAAAACTTTGGATCTTTTCCAACACACGTTTCTGGGGACGCACCTGCGAAATGGGCTTTGAGCTTAAGAAACACTATTTGTACATCTTTCCTTGGAATTCTTCGGTTCTTCCCACTTTCCTTGTCTATAATTATTCTCCCTCTCACCATAGTCGTCTCCCTTATCTTGGCACGTGATCGTTAAATGTTAAATTAAAAAAAAATACTGCGTGTTTAAGTAATAATTTATATTAGAAAAATCTGCACTAATCTAACAATAAAGAAAATGTTCTATATATATATATATATATATATATATATATATATATATATATATATATATATATATATATATACAGGCGCAGATCCAAGAGGGGCTATGGCCCCCTTGACGCTCAGGTATACACTATATGAAATGGGCTTCGATCCTACTTTCTTTACCCTGGATAAAGCGGCAAACTATGGTTTAGCCCCTACCTTGATCATATCCTGGATCCGCAACTATATATATATGGGGGGATCTAAGGGGAGGGCTATAGGGGTTAGGCTCCCTTGACGCTCAGGTATACACTGTATGAATGGGCTTCAATCCTACTTTCTTTACCCTGAATAAAGCGGCAATATGGTTTAGTCCCTCCCTTGATCGTATTCCTGGATCCGCGGCTGTATATATACACATACACACACATACACACACACACACACACACACACATATATATATATATATATATATATATATATATATATATATATATATATATATATATATATATATATATATATATTCGAGGGGATGACGATATTTACATCTGAGAAAACATATTTCATTATCAACATTCACTTTAAAAAAAAATCTGATCGGGGTGAAAAGTTCTTTGTAATTTCTAATTCGATTCGCAAATATTACTTAACTGGGGTTGAAATTGAAAAATACGAAGTACTGAATTGTACTTTATTTAAAAAAAAAAACAAATAGCTTGTTTCTATCACGCGTGATATTATCACTAGCAATGGATACAGCAGTTCTCATCCGTTTGTGGTCCACGTCGTGACCCCATTTTTTTTTCTGATATGTTCCTTCAAAATCAAATTCTTGCCACATTTGTGTTTAATTAATGTTTTTCTCTTTTTTAGTGTTAATATCTCCCTTTTCCCCGCAACACATAATGAATAAAAATTAGATGAAGTTATCTGTAGTTTTCTTATAATATATACTATGATTGTTTATTCGATATTCCTGGTATACCTTTCTGTGGAATGCCACTCATTGGCGTACTCAACTAACTATATTGTCACAGCTAATATAGCCTATTTGGTAGACGTTACAGTCGACCCCTTATCTGATTTTACGATATTTTTGTTGCCGAATCTGCTGATCAGTAGATGTCGAAAAAAATCATGTAAAGTGAATGTGTTACTCAAAATCACATATTTTGAGATGTACTTATTGGTAATTCCAAAGACGATATGTCAATCAATAGACTATAATGAGCTAAATAAACTAATATGCTTGGGGTGAATTCTGATGAGCGGTTTACGAGATAATCGAATAAAACAAACTTTTTGTGCTATAAAAATATGGCCTTTGTTGCTAATAATAATCTCTCTCACACATACACACAAATTAAATTTCTGTGCTCGATACCCCAGGGTATGGACTCGATGTATTTTATTATACAGAATTCAAATATCGAAATATTAGAACAATCGACCGTACCAATGTTTTGTTAGCGGTGAAAAACTTGAGCGATTTTAGATAGGGAGGATACATGTAACACAGCTATACAAAAAACAAACAAACAAACAAACAAACAAACAA
Source organism: Thermobia domestica (assembly GCF_964235325.1). Lineage (NCBI taxonomy): Eukaryota > Metazoa > Arthropoda > Insecta > Zygentoma > Lepismatidae > Thermobia > Thermobia domestica. The sequence continues at coordinate 44,086,103 of NC_137469.1, forward strand.
ACAAACAAACAAACAAACAAGAGTTCTGTGCAGCGGACCCCAGGGTATAGATTCGATGTATTTTGTTACACAGATTCAAAATTTTGAAACCCAGGAGATTGACCGTGTCAATTTTCTTATGGGCGAAAACTTTGAGAGATTTGGTATAACGATGATACACGTTTTCGTCCAGGACGATTTATCAGTTTTGTTTTATGGATGAAATCGTGTATCATCGTTATACCAAACCTCTCAATCGTCCTGGGGTTTCGAAATTTTGATTCTGTGTAACAAAATATATCGAGTCCATACCCTCGGGTCCTATGAACACAACTTTTTTTGTATGACTGTGTTACATGTATCCAAAATCGCTCACGTTTTTCGCTCACAAAAAGCAATTGAGACTGTCAATCGTCCTAAGGTTTCGAAATTTTGATTCTGTATAACAAAATACATCGAATCCATACCCTGGGACCCTATGAACACAACTTTTTTTTTGGTATGGCTGTGTTACATGTATCCAAAATCGCTCACGTTTTTCGCTCATAAACAGCAATTGAGACTGTCAATCGTCCTGAGGTTTCGAAATTTTGATTCTGTATAATAAAATACATCGAATCCATACCCTGGGGTCCGGGGCACAAAACTTTTATTTTTCTGTGACTGTGAAATTGACAGATTTTTTTATTTTACTGGAAGAAATAATTATTATTTATCTAATACGTACGTAGCAAGGAATGCTTAATAAGCAGATTGATATATTACTGTTTGCTGATAGTTAACCGTATACACTCCTTTACGTACACATCACTTGCAAACTTTCCATGAAAATTAAGTTCTTCTGTAAAGTAATAATTGTAATGAAGACCTTTTTCTCGTACAATTCTTGTTTTGAGTTAAGAAGAGACTTGGTTTTTTTGAGTGTCTTCCCATCTACTTTATCTTATTCAGTACTTTCAATGTAGAGACCAACTTACGGTCACCGCTTTTGGGTTGACTTAGGCTTGCTTCCTTAAAAATACAATCTGACTTTGCTTCCCGTCTTGAGAAATGAAAGGAAAATAAATTCTTTTCGTATTCTTTTTCTTTTTTTAAAAAAAAAGATCTTCCTTTTTTAGCATTTAGTTTGTCTCTAATAATAGCAAAATCGTTTCTGAAATTCATCAAGAACTTCTGCGTTTTCATTTGTTTTTTTATTTTCTTCGTGCTCTTGAAGACAATTTTTACATTACAGTTTTCTTCATTTTTTACCATCTCTTTTTCTTCTACTACTTTCTCATTTTGCATTTTTTTTCTATTTCAGTTCATCATCTTTTTTTCAATTTTTTTTCTTTCCCTAAAATGTCAGGAATCTAACCTTCTGTTCACGGCTCTCTGTTCTCTCAGTTTTATTTTTTTTCCTCCGCCGCCCTATCTGGAACACCACTACCATACTTTTTTCTCTTTTCGCTCTACCAACATTATGATTTTTTTCTCCAACTTGTCTTAATATATACTAGAAGTTCATAAGAAACACTAGTTTAGGGGAGGGAAGGAGCATGGTTTGAGACCAGGTTTCTTTTTTTTTTCTACTGGTGTTCTGTCTTCATTACTACAAAAGGCAATTCTTTGTAAGGCGAACTTTCAAGATGAGGAAGAAGAATGCATTATATTTACTTTATCAAACTTTTCAACGACATTTTTCTTTTACCATATACAATTATAATTAAGTATGTGCATTGAATTATTTCCTACCCAGTGGCGTACTTAGAGGGCTATCGGGCTCAAGCCCCCGAAATAAACTTGTTAGTTTTTCGCATTCCAGGTACAACAATAGTCCTTCTTACCATTTCTAAGAATTTCATTGACTACTGATTTTCTCATGCTCTTTCTTCCGATATAATATCGTATTTGTCAAATTTCATTCCATGTAAGAACTGCGTTTTTTTTCCTTTCTTTCGTCCATTCTACTTTTCTATTTTCGCCCGTTGTTGTGATTCAAGTCGGTTGTCGACAGTAACACCAAAGCTAAGTGGAGCTGATAAGCGAAACTGGTGTTCCACCCCAACTTGCCCGGATATCAACATAATGGAACTTTTTTATAGCAAAGAAATATTTACATTGTATAGTTACAAAGAAAGGTAAATGTTTGAATTAAGGAAAATCAAGAGGGGGGAATAAGTAGCCCGGGAAATTAGGTATGCCAAAAGGATGCTTCCTTTTTCTTCTATGAATAGAATAAAAGGTTGGATTTACTGCTAAACTTTTGTGTGTATTATAGTACATAAAATTCACCAGTCTGCAATTCTTGCCATTAAAACTGTAATCAGTATATTTCAGCTTGGGGGGGGGGGCGCGGTGGCTCAGTGGTAGAGCGTTCACCTCTGGTGCTTGGGGTCCCGGGTTCGATCCCAGCCCCCGCCAAGTGAACTTTGTGGTGGACAAACACCGTGCTCGTGGGTTTTCTCGGGGTTCTCCCGTTTCCTCCCACTTTCTTCATTCCACCATTTCACTCATCTCTCATCATCACCGTCTCCTTTAGCCTAACCGGCATAACCGTGGGACGTTAAACTTAAAGATTTCATTTCATTTTTCATATTTCAGCTTCAACTTGTCTAAACATTTTCTTTGAGGTAAAATCGTACACAGATAAAACTTTTTATTTCAATTTTTTTTCTAAAATGAAATCAGTTAAGTTGAAATGAGAATACGAATAATGAACGTGTATTTTCAGGAGCGTAGTTTCAGGTTTTCCTTGGAGGGGGAAGGGGGGGCAAGATTCTCCACCAAAATACAAGTTTCACTTTTTTCCTAGTGTGTTAGTAGACAATCCACTAAAATATATTTAATTCTCAAACTCAGGTAGGCAATTGCCCTCCTGGTTCCCCAATGACGCCCTTATGTGTTCGGGTTTTAAAGAGTGAAAACGAAAAATATAAGTGCTTATTTACATGTTATGCATAGCTCCCCGTAAGAAAATCCTAAATACGCTACTGGTACTACAGCAAATCAACCCAGTGAAATATGTTTAATTTCCCTCTTTCTCTAGTTCTTTCCTTATTGTATGATCGAATTCGCCTTACGGTCTACCCAAAGCCCCTTTTTCCACATATGAGGGTCATTTAGATTGAAGTGGCAACATATGTCGGGTATAAAAAAACAGATATGCTACGTGAACATAGTTACATTCCCTCAATGTACTCTGGTGAACACATTTTCAAATACCTGTCAGACGTTGGATGTCGTTGAGAGTTCCTGTGTGTGAGAAGGTTTAGAGGGAGCTAACTACGGTACAAACAATGTCGGGAATATCATGGAATGTTTGGTCAATTACAATAATGCGGTGCAGTAAATCAACAATTTCCTGCACAGGCCAGTAGCTAACCCAAAAATTTAGGGAGCGGGGCCGGCGGAAGTTAGGGGGGCCCGATCCAACCATATTATAGTTCATCATTTGCAAGTCTACTGAGAAACTTTTAGGGGGCCACCAAAAATTTAGGGGGGACCAGGCCCACCCTAGACCCCCCTGGATACGGGACTGTTCCTGCATATAACGGTGCATGCATGTACATTCTTATTGACGCCAGTGTTGCACCTCCGTCATAATGTGAAATACCTATCTTTTGCACAATCCTATGCATTCTGAGAGTGTGTATTAGCATGTAGCACATGAAATATTCAGTTGATTAACCAATTCAATACACTTTCATTGGTTATCAAGATCGAGCAATCCTTACAGTGCTTTCACATGACGTTGATCCGTATCAGCTGGAATACAGTTGACACAATGTCCTTTCTCTGCTGACTGGCGCCCTACCTCGAATGCTGCAGTCCATCTTGCAATCTTCCCATATAGCAGAACTCTATTGCCACACACCTCAATTCTTTGTGGATCTTTCGTGCATTTCAACCTCGTATCATTTGAAACTTGATAAAAACACACTGTTCTCCATTGATAAACATTATTTAGGGCTGTATGTCACCTGCACCTCACTTCAACAGCGTCCACTTACAAGATACACTGTAAGACGGAACACGAGCACCTTGACATGATCGTTGTACTGTCCAAGGACATTCTACGTTCGTCATGGTCTCCTGATCAAACTACAATCGAATTAGTACTGTAGTCCTAAAATTTTCGCAGGGTATACACTGTTTTGTGAATATCTATGTTTGACATAAAAACATACATGACAATAGAGAAGTCATTTTTTTAAATAATTAACGGTGTAAAACGCATGTATTATTATTAAGTAAAAATAGTTGCGATAATGTTTTATACTATAAAAGCATTTGATGCTATTTCCTTGATGATACTATTTAGATAAATAATTCCATTAATAGCATAAATAGGTGCAAGATCGCAGAAGAAACGAACACACTGCGAGAAGGAACAGAGAAAATCGCGTCCAATGTACCAGAAAGATTTAAGAAACTTGTGGTGAAGAGTTGGGTGGTCATACAATTATCACAATTATATAAAGTTTAACAGTGATTGATCAAAACAAGACGAACTTGCACAGAGGCAGAGCATATTTGAATCGCTGATTTGAGAAACGTCATAAGTCAGCCATGTGCCGAAAATAAGTTTACATACAGCTTTGATTCTTGAAAGGTAGTTACACGGTTTGATTGTGATATGTCAGAAGTCACGATAATAGTTCGTGCAATATCGAGCTGCAACAAGTGTCCGAGAGTTGAGATACGTCATAAATCATTAACTTAGGGCATTATTGACATTATTGACTTTCTCAAATCAGCGATTCACTTAATATTTCTATTGGTTTGCAATTCTCTCTCTTAGTTACATGATTATTATATGCGTTTTCGACGCAGAGGACATGGGTTCGATTTTTTGCAGAAGCTAATGTGGTTTGGATTCCACATTGAGATGTAGTTCCATGTTTCGTGTAGCCTCGATGTTGAAAGACACTGGACTCGAATCTTACCAACCTAATCTCTTTTGTGATCGCAATGTACTGAGAAAAAAAAACATTTTTTGTACTATCGATTTACTTGAACAACCGCTAGGAATAGACTAGAAAAGAAAGTGATGTAGTCACTTTATCACATTGGAGTCATGACACGATTAAATAAATAAGTTAGCAAATACTGTAATTGAAACAATAGTGTGACTAAGATTAAACACAGGATACACGGTATACATCGCCAAATACCCTCGACTACAGCAATAAATAAACCATATCAGTATGGCCAGTCCAATCTAAATGACCCTCGTACTTTTAAGCCAACAATCTAGGCTATTCCATAAATAGAACAAGTTGACCACCTGTGAGTAAAAGTGCTTAGAAGAAAGTTGAGAATAGTGTGTAGCCATAGACTACATAGGCGTACACCATTGCGCTACGGGAAAATAAAGATATATAATAACAAGCATAGGCGGTGCCAATAATCCTTTCTCTTTTGTATATTTCTTGTTTCCTATTATTGCATATATTTGAGTGTCTTCTTAAGTCTCTCATAAGTTACTTGCTATCATACCATGATTTTCTAGTTTTTTTATTTATTTTTTTAGTAAAACTTAGGGATTATTTTTGAGATCTTAAGTCTCAATAGTGCAGATCGTTCTACCAACAATGTTAGGATGTATAGTCCCATCCTTGCCTGCACCCACATTACCAAAATCCTGACGCCGCCTATGATAACAAGTATGTAATGCTGTTCAAGTTTACATTTCTGCAAAGTATAATACATTCCCAAGACCGTAATTTATTTCTTTTAAATAATGTAACTATAACCATATGTTCACTGAATGTAAACTTTTTATCTATGATAACATGAAGATCAGTATGCTTTTTTATACTTTGAAATAAATCTTACTTTAACAAGTGTGTAATTGCTTCTTCTTAATGTCTTTGCAGGGAAAAAGTTGGCAACTGTTCTCCGGCGAAAGAACTCATCAAACTCAGATACCCTTATCGGAGGCTCTTGGAAAATGGTGTGGTCAGTCTTGTTAGTGGTTGTTGCAGCCACATAGATCTTCAGCCAATGAGCGAATCGCAAAGGGCATTTAAAATTGTACTCAACAAGAGACGTAAATTAATGGGGAAATAATATAAATATACCGATGTACACACAACATACATAAAATATGGAGAAAAGGTGATATACATATAAATGGTATCCGCGTGTGTGTTTATGGTGTAAAGAAGTGGTTTAACAATTCATGAAAACATTACAGAGGTTACCACATCATAAGAACCATTGAGACAATGATACGGAAAAATGAGTCTAAACCACTTGGAACTCTAAAAGGTGCGTTTTGGACACATTTATGCATATAAAAAAAGTGCAACAAGAAATTTTATTGTGTGTTAAAGAAAGCAAAGAGTTCTATGCTATTATCCCCATTCGAAAATAAACTACAGTTTAGAGGTGAAAGTTGCAGTGAAATAGAACAAGCAAATGGTGTAAAGATGTGTGAAAAGACACTAAAAAAGGTTCCATTATTTCCCAACTCAAAACCGTTTAAAAAAAAGGAAGAAAATTTTGTAACATTTAGACAAAACATTTTTATTCTAAAAAGAAACACATGAATACAAATTTGATTTCCTATTTTTTTATTTTTTTTGGGGGGGAACATTTGAAACAAGAAATGAATACCATGTACAGTAATTAAGCTAAATACCATAGCGTTAATTTGTTGTCATTATTAATTTACATCATTAACCTATTTCCTAACATTTAAAACCTCATTACGTTTTTTTTAATTAATTTGTTTGTGTAGAAATGGAAAAAAATACTTATCATAATGTTGAAATAATTTATAATATGATGCTTTGTTTTTTTTTTCAGAAAAAAGAAAAAGGTTTTAATGAATAATTAAGAAGTTTAAAAATGGGAAAGATATTACGTAGCTATCAAACATACCTAAATTACACTGTATTGATAGAATACATCTTATTAAAACTTTACTATTTTACAGAGTGGAGATGCGGGAATGTACGAAAGTGATGTTAAATTGTTTATTTTAAACGGCTAGTGATTGCACCTTTTTAAAGTATGTTATTTCCTAAGAAAGAAAAAGAAAACAATTCTTTGTATATTGCAAGAACCATTCGACAATGATTGACTAACCCTTCATGTCCTGAGCTTGTAAACAAAAAAAAAAAAAAAAAAACACCCATTTTAATTGATTTTCATGTTTTAAAAATTGACTTGTTATAATAAAACAAGTGAGGACGTGTGTGTGTGTGAAAGAGAAAATGCTAGTTAAAAAAACTGTGAGAGTGTGTACATTTTGGAATGGCATTTTTTTTTAAGAAGAACGATAAATGATCAATGTAAGGTAGCTTATTTTTCATGAACTTCTTACATCGTGTGTGAAATCTAAGTGAGAAATAAACAAAAACTTACATTGTTTTCTTATTGAAGTAAAAGTTACTTGAAACCAAATAGTGTAAAAAACAATGTTAACCAACATTGTTATGAAGAGATGAGTTTCAGAGAATGTTGTGACGGATTAAATTGAAAGTAAAAATCTCTTATCTTCCGACAGAGAGGAATATTGTTTTCGAAAAAAATGTGAACTACATAACAAGATGAAAAGATAAATATTGTAGTGAAAACAAGCGGGTTTTTGCAACGAAATGTATGTAATAACCAGAATACACAATTAAAAATAACTGTGTATTTATTGCGGTGGAATGTTGTAACGAAAGAAGTTAAGAAGATACTATATTAAAAAAGTGCATAGTTCTTTTTTTAATATTAACATTTATTATCATATTACTATTATTCTTAAAAAAAATAGTAACAATAACGGAAATTTAATCGAAATGCTGAATGTATGAGTGACGAATGTGGACAGAAATATCTTTTTAGCTTTTGTGTTATAAGAAGTGGACCAAATACAAACCCAAAACATAATTATTCTAACAAAAAAACAAATACGTACTTTTATACTCGAAACAAATCATAAAACCATTAATCATTAATATATATCTAAAAAGTCTTATTCCAAATATCATATGGCTTTGGTACATATATCATAATAATTTTAACGTATTGGGAAATGTAAGATGCTTAAATGGATAAAGGAAGTGTGTTCAAGAAGAGAGTAACAAACAGATTCTCATTTCGAGTTACAAAATGTGGTCAAAAATACTAAATAACTTGCTTTAAACTTGTCTGCGTTTCTTTTTCATTTTTTAAAAGAAAATAATATCAATATTTGTTTCTTATTTGAAAAACAATTGACTAAAGCGTAAAGACCAACTTGTGGAAAGAAATGTAATACATGGCTTATGACATATTGAGAATAATGGTGCTGGTTTTAATTGTTCGCCGAAAGATGATGCTTTTTCTCTGTGTAAAACAGTGGCACGAGAGTTATCAGAAAGAGAGTTATGTAATGTAACTTTCAATGGATTGTAAAGGATCAACTAACTTACTACATTTATGTGATAAAATGCGCGTACAGTAAAATTTTATGAACAATTTATTTAACGTGGTTGAATGGTTGTATCAGAACTTAAAAATTCAAAATATGTAAATCTGAGTTCTGTAAGTTATGAGTTCTGTAAGTTATTATATCACTAAAACGGTACAAATTTTGTTTTAGTAAATATTCACATAAAATATGTCAATTTTCCGATTTATTTTACAAAGAAGATGTAGAATAAATTTCTTGAATCTTGAAGTAACGGAATGATATAGGTAATAAACTTGATATTATAGGAAACTGATGGATAAAGTTAAGCAAGAATAAGCCATATTCAATAATATCTCAGTGATAAGACAGAGTGGTTCAGTGAAATGATATAGCAAACCTAAAAATAAATCATTATTTAGAGGTGAAGAATAAGATATATATATAATACGAACCACATTTATCAAATACAGGGCCAAAAAAAAGTGTGCTCAAAAGTATTTCCAAAATGAGGAAATCACATCAAAAGAGTGTTGTTAAATACTCTTTTCACAAATATTGTTAATTTTCACAAAACAAAAATACAATAGAAAACGAGTAAACAGAAAGTTAAGAAAATCAATGTTACCGGAAACTATTGTATTAATACATTTAAACATTTTTTGAAGTAATACAACATGAATTCAGAAAAGCGAAAACTTATGTTATCATTTTACAACATTTGAAAGCATGGATTTTAATGTGTGAATGAATCTTAGCGTTTAAACAACATGTATATATTATACATAAACATAGTATGATTGATTGCATGTTACATATGATCATGAAAAATATGAAAATGCGTGCATGGTTGGGTTGTATGTGTTTGAAAATATATTGATATTTTTTTTCCTAAATGAGTAAATATATAATGATGATGACAAAGAAAGAAAATACGTTTTTTTTTGATTGATGAGCTCTCATTACGTGCGGTTCTCTCTTGTCTCCACATTGCACCAAACAAATTTTTTTCCACTAACTAAGCATTCATTGTCTTTCCCTAATCTTACGGATATTATGAATAAATGTCTATATTTTATTTATGGTGTAAAATTATTTCATAATAATCTACCCCTGTTTCCTTTTCTTTACGCTATGGAGTCTTAGAGATTCTGAAACATCGATTTTTCCCACGTTTGTCTTCTGCGTGACTGTCTGACTAATCTAACGTCAAATTATTTAATTTGCAAACTTGAAATCTGGACAGTGCATAGGATTTTGTGATATTAGATACCACTTAGTAAGAATTTTTAGAAATATAACTTAGAAAGGTATTAATGAGGTAGCAATTATTATAATAAGATTCCCAAATCTCGGAATCCATTAAAGTTACAGGTATGAAATTTGTTATTTGGGTTTCTCATTAGAATAATTAAACACATATTTCAGTGTTTTTCTTAAATAATTGACCTAGAAAGGAAGGAGAAGGCATTAGAAATTCAAGGCGGAAGGGGGTGAAACAGAGTTGCAGTTATAATAAGCTGTTCGTAACTCGGAATACTTTGAGGTCACACACATGAAATTTGATACTTGAACTTTTCGTTTACCTAGATAAAATAGTTAAACACGTGCTTCAGCAATTTTTGATACTTGACCTAGAATGAAAAGTTGAAAATTGGGGTTAGTTTACTAAGATTTCTGCTTGTCTGTACGAGGTGTTTTCTAATTTTGTGCAAGACAGTTCACACGAATTATACGTGAAACAGAAGGAAGAACGAGAAACATTGCCTGCGTTAAGAAGTAGGGACATTATTGCCAGTTTGGAATAAATTATTTAATTTTATTTAAAGGAAAAAAAACTTGTCATTAAGTTGCTGCTGTGCATCATTTTATATACAAAAGTACGAAACTAAACAACAACAATGATGATGAAAGTTTTGTTTTACAGTCTTGTTTATTTTGACATTATCAAGGCAAATGACTGTAAAGATATGTACTAATCTGTGGATAGAGCTATTAAATGCACTGCTTTTTCCATAACATAAAAGATTTTGTTGAACTTACATATGTCGAACTTACAACTGTCAACTCTAACGATCCTGATTCGTATTCAAAATAAATAGTCTTTTAAGTACTTAAAAACCACAATAGGTACAATCTTTCTTCTATATCTTATTAAAAGGGAAGCTCGCTTAGAAAAAGGTTGGATGATTCCTGTTTCTATTCCAGCTCGCTTCAAGTGGACTTTGTGGTTGATAAACTTGTTGTGTGTAATTTTTCACTTTCTTTTTCATTCTGTTTCTTCCCACTTCATTTCATTTATTATCATCATACAGCATCCCATGGCCTCGGAGTATAATTGTAAGGCTTTAAATTTTAAACAAAAGGATGTTGAAACCTTATATTAATGTTAAAATAATATATATAAATAACAATCAAGTTACTATGTTTGTGACTTAATTACTCTTCAACCGCACTACCGGCCTCGATCACATTTTCAACATAGACGACATATACATAACTCAATAACTTTTGAACCACACAACCGAACTTGATCAAATTTACCACGTAGTTGTTTGAGGAAGGCTATGTTACATAATCGAAACTGTAACAGATGTATATACTCTTAAAATATATACAGTATATTGCTATGGCCAGTTGGAGTTCTATTAGCAATCTTGAATTTTCCAAAGCTTCAGTGAATAGTTTACGATAAAAAAAATATTTCTGTTTCACTAGGCTGTTCAGAGGGAATGTAAAGAAACGCTAAAATGACACGTATATAATACACATTGTGTCAAATGCACAAGGAATCTAGAGTGTATCGAATACATTTTCCAAAAACCTTGTATTGTTGGTATAGTAAGAGCTCAATAAAGAGTCTACTGAAGTGATAAAGTTACTTTTTAGTTTTACAAAAGATGTCTGACCAATGTGGAGCACGAATGGTTAATGCTATTGGAAAACGTTCGCTATTTTCGATGAAAAAATCGCATATTTCAATAACTTCCCTCTCTTGTACGCTAACATCTCTCATCATGTGTATTTTAAGATCATAGTTATGATCGGAAATAGGAAAAGAAAGGCGCTAAAAATATTCGAAAAGATACAAGAAAAGTTCTGATAAAAAATTCCATTTAGTTGGAAAACAATGACATAAACATTCTTTACTCAAGAATTGGAAGAAAACTTAATACTTACAGAAACAAAGGTAGATTGCTGCATTTTAAGAAGATTGTTATGTTTGATTATCTCCGATATTTCAATGTTCTCGAACATATGGTTTTGTCGCTTCTAGCTCAACAGAGAACATATACTTGTGTGTGGATAAACCGTTATCAGCATCAACGGAAACCAGTGGAGCATATCTTATAAGCATAAGAAAAGAGATTTTAGTTGAAGTTGCAAAGGTTTTGACATTCGGATTGTCTCTTTAATTTGGCGTTGGTAAATCCATCACGATTGTCTCTCATTCTTATCAGACTCTTCCTCCTCCTCCTGGTTCCTCCTTGTCTATGCCTTCTACTTCCAAAGTCAGAGAAATACTTATAGCGAAGTATTTGTCTGCACTATACTGTACTATAAAAGTTCTACTCTAGGCCTTTTTAGCTGAGCAACTGTTGGACATGCTAATTGGTTCCTGCGTCTGTTTCATCTGGACCAACGTATTATTTCTTTAATTTACGAAGTTTTTGCAAAAGGGAACTGCACATCTGATTCAAATACCCCACCTAGTTATGGCAGCGAATTGTGATAGGTGGAGTTACGTGACTTTACTGTACAAAATTTGATAACTGGGAGCCTTTATAAGACTCTTCCTCAGAGCAGTATCGGTCTCCTTTACAGTGGTAGATCTACAAGAGAAAAACTGGGGGACCAGCCAGACCTGAGGCTATGATAGATTTATCATGAGCACTATAAACGTTCAAAAATACATAAATAATAGCTTAAATTATTTTCGGGATCCAAAATACTGGGGGATCCTAGCCCCCCGGACCCAGGCTAAATCCGTCACTGTTCCTTTATTGTATTCCTTCGTTTACAAAAGCGCTGTAGTCCATGTGCAACATACGTCACATGATTGAGATTGGTAAATGCTCTTCTGTTCTTGGAAAGTCGAAAGCATGTAGCGTGCTTGATCACTCATAACCAACCTGACTTTGTCGTATTGTATGCCCTTTGGTCACAGCTTGATGCACGAATTATTGAACGACTGTATTACTGTGCAGGGATTTGTCACGTAGAATTAGTACGTCTTAAACAGCACGGAAAATTACCCGTTCGCCATTTAATGGAAACACCAGCATATTCAATGCTTATCTTTTCAGCTAATCCGTTGTTTCATCTTATATTAACCCTATTTCATCCTTATCAACCAACTAGTTGATTTCCACAAAAATATTTTCACAAATTGGTATAACATAATATTATTTCTCAGGATGCTTTCGTATGGTAAAGGGATTTTCATATAGTTCTTGAAGAATACTTTGAATACCGGATTGTTTACAATGTAAACTGGTATTTCAGATTAGAATGAGATCTGCGAAGAACTCACTCGACGATCGTTGCTTTTTGAGATTTTAAACTTATGGCATGTTTTAAGGTGGTTTGCTTAGGTTACCGACTTACAAAGTTCCGTTTTCTTCATGTGTTTACTGTACCGGATATGCTGCTTTATTCTGTCTAATTGATTCTTCTCATCAACGGCAATATTTTACGTCGTAGACTGCACATCAAATATTTAGATGATCACTTTCGATACATTGATTCTTAAATTCTATTGCAAAAGTAAACCATTTTTCCTTCTTGATTGGCATGTTTCTAATGCGAGCAATGAGTAGTGGCTCAAACACTTGCAGTCAAGGGCGCTCATGTTGTGGTTTCCACGGGAGTGGGGGGGGGGGGGCAAGTATAAGCGACATTTCAAATATAGCTTCAAATTTTGCTGTAACTATTCTAAAAATTCAATTGAGTTTTCGATATTCCGCAGTACAATTTCTTCAAGGGGGGCAAGCGCCCCACCTTGCCCCTTCCTAATGGGCGCCCTTGCTTACAGTATTAAGAGAACAAATGCAGAATTCCAAATTTCAATACTATGAAATGTTACTTTTTCTAAATTTTATCTGTACACTGGACCTCGACTATATACACACACACAATAGTTCTGGTTAAGAGAGCTATGGTTTTCTTGAAGTTTGTGTTTTCTCTCACAGAATTTTGTGAGATAAAAGGAATTGACCGCTCATTGTTCTTGCGCAGACCATCATTATTAATGTTTCAGAAGGAAACAAAAGTCAATCGACACCCAACTTTTCACTTCTGTCATGTCATTTTAAATCTAACGATCTATCGCTTAAGAGGCCTCATCCCGGCGAAATTAAAATACCGCTAATTTTATAGTAATTAAGTGATATCTTCAAAATAGATAAAAGATAATTGAAATGCGGAACAAGAGCGACCTAGACAATATTATTTTGCGTGAGGTACCGTTATCACAAGTCACTTAGTGGTTTTTCGTTTTCAGCCGTTTAGAAACGCGAAAATAAATGCCGATTTTCAAAATGAAATCGAAAGCAGATAAGTGAGGTCGGGATAACGGTATCTCATGTAAAATGATATTGTCTAGGGTGCTCTTGTTCTACATTTCGATTATCTTTTATCTATTTGAAGATATCACATAATTATTGTAAAATTAGCGTCATTTTAATTTCGCCGGGATGAAGCCTCTTAAGGTTGCGATTGAAAAATGAGCTCTTGTTACGTCATTTTAAAGTTCTTGTATGAAAAAAATAAAAACAGAGGATCAAAGTAGGTCTGAAGAAATAATTGAATTTCTCCTGGAGATGTGATCGAGTTCTGAGCCAGGAGAAGATATTGACATCCAACGTTTCAAATGTAATGTCTACATTCGAAAAGTCATCTTTACCTGGTTGAGAGCCCGGGTACACTTACTAAAATAAAGGATAAAGGTGGTGAAGAATGAATGATATTAAAAAAGATTTTAAAAAAATGTGTTAATCTCATAAGAAAAATGCAAAGAGGTGCAGAGAGGGATTATTTCCGATTCCATTTTCGTTCATTTCATGTCCCGAAATATGCATCTTGAACTCTGAGTATGAAAAAAGCTAAATTTTTGGACAGGTGCTGCATCTTAAGATTCGTCCCTAATAATGACGAATATTTCATGAACGTAGAATGATTCTTGGTCATGGCAGAAAGATATGTAGAAAGTACCCGACTAATACAATGACGGACAGATAGAACCGAAGCGGTAGTCGTACCACGGGGATCTCCATAGATGGCGAATACATGATTGAATTCATCATCTGTATTGATATTTCATTTGTCGGATGCAACTTTCTGTATACTTTTGGACCCGATATCAATATCTTTTCGTATCCATGAGATATTCGGTATCTTGTCAGCGGTTTTACCGCCTCTTAATGAAAACAGTTCCGTTTTCGACCTCTGTGCATTACGTGTTTTTTTTCTTTCTTAAATTTCATGTCGGGGGCACGGTGGCTCAGTAATAGAGCGCTTACTTCTGAAGCGTGGGGTCCCTTGTTCGATCCCGGCCAAGTAAATTTGTGATGGAGAACATACGGGGCACTTAGGGTACTTCCGTTGTATCCCACATTCTCATACCACTATTTTTTCATCATCATTCACTTGCCGTTACCATCTTTTCCCTTAACCTAAAGACATCAACATGGAACGTTAAACTGAAATATTTCGTTTCGTTTTCGTTTTTAAATTTCATGTTTTTCAGTTTTTCAGTGTATCTTAGTACTCGGTATTAGTAAAAATGTTGAATAGGAAAGCTAACTAAATATCATATCAAACAATCTAAGATATTTGGTTATTTATTACTCTTCCAGCTTCATGAAACCGCAACGCTTTAGACAACACTACCGGTAGTTTGATGATAGAATGTAATATTTATAGAAAATCCATACTTTTATTCTACGGGCTGTAACCGTCTCGGGAAACAGAAACATATGGCAACCCTGAGTTAGCAATTCCAATGCTAATTTAGTTCTAGAAATGGCAGAAAGACAACGCATCCTTAAAATACACACAACAGTTTTCTTCGTTCCTCTCAATCAAAGAAATGCCAATATTTGTGTCACAAACAGCTTGTGCTATGCTTTTTACCATGATTTTTGAGGAGTGGCTATAACTTCGCTTCTTATCCTGGTCGTGTAGTAGAGACAGAGAGAGAAAGAGAGAGCACTGAGTAGGCAATATGTCTCGATGATGCTCAACCAATCTCTCTCTCTCTCTCTCTCTCTCTCTCTCTCTGTTTCCCTTCTCGATCTTTTTTATTAGATATATTTCTTTGCTCTTGCTTTTCCTTTCTTTAGTTCATAAAGACAAACTGAGCCTATTTCCGTGCAAATGAAGACATTTTCAACGGACATTTTGCGATTGCCTTCAACTGGTGGAGTTTCTCTTTACTACTCAAGAATTCAACAATGTTCTTGTGTTGACGTTTCTTTTTTTTTTTCTTCCTTTGTTTCAGTGAAAAAGAGGAAGGCAAAAAAAGAAAACAAATAATGGAGAATAAAATAGTAAAAGAGAACGGGACGAGAATTGTTATGACTCATCTAAAATGTTCTTTTGCTTCACAAGGACAAAGTTGTTCGTTGATTTGCGAATAATCAGCTGTTTTTTTTTTTTTGTTGTTTTTTTTTTGTCGTTTTTTCTTATTATTCTTGTTATAGTATATGGTATGAGGTATGATTATTGCTAACAGACCAACAAACACTCTATGGTTCTGAGAACTGAAAGGTTCATCGCTACAGAATAGAGGTTTGCACGGGCTCGAGCCGAGCCCGCGGGTCGGACTCGGGCCTACAAAGTATATATCACTTTAGGTCTGGGCCGAGATCGGGCCGTAAATTTTTAAACATACAACCATATTTCTCGGGTCTTTTCGGGCGTAACTATGTAAATATACCGCACAACAATATTTATTGCACCGTTCTTTCCGGAGAACTTTTAAAGCACAACTGCAAAGTTAAACTTCTAATTGCAAGCGCTACCCTTCTATTGTAAATAAACATACAATTTTGCGTTAATTATTAATTTTTTATAATTCAGGCATATTTCGGGCTTATTTGATTATAACACGAGCTCGGATCGGGTTCGGGTCTAAATGTAAATAAAACATATTTCGGACTCGGGTCGGGCTTCACATTATAAATTCATCGGCCGGGCCAGGTTCTGCCTAAAACTTCCGGCCCATGCATACTTACGGAAACCAAAACATTTCACATACTCTATCTTATGCTAAGCGTATCACTTCTAGATTGTTATTAATCCTGCAAATATACAATCCAGTCTGTAGGTCTCCAATCACAATTGAAATTTATACCTTGAATTAATTTCATCAGAGTAATAGACGAAATTTCATGTATATTCTGTCCCCAGTCTCAGCTTCGTAAAACATTTTTCATAATTTTAATATAAACAGATTATTGTCAAATCCATGCTGTCTACGAGTAGAGTATATATTTAGGTATGACTTCTCAAGGACAGTTGGGATTGTTTGGACAAGCAGTCTCGGGCTCATTTTCCAGTGAGGACACTCGGTCCGAAGGGTGTAAAAGACTTTTCAGGCAAGTCATTCTGAGTAAGGTTTTCCCTAAGTTTTCACATTCATACCACGCAAATGCCGAGTAGGTATCTTATACAAATGTTCCAATTCGTTTTCTTCCTTCCTCACTTTTCCGTGTAATGTGATCGGCGAGGAACATCATCGCTCATACTTTTGATTTGATTTGATTTTTAGTTTAGCTCCCCTTTCAGCAGCGAGACTATATGAGACATGGACCTACAGCCTAATGTGGGATCCGATACCATGAGCAACCGCCGGGAATTGAACCCAAGCCAGGAGCTCATTGCTCATACGTTGCGAACTAGAATGGCTATAAGTGCTGAAAGACAGGAAATACAATTCCTAATTCATAATTGGGATTGTTTGGAATCGAGCACCAATAACAAATCTGATTGGCGATCTTCTAAGATAGAAATTTACATAATTGTTCTTAAAAATAAAGAGAAAAAAGTGAAGGAACGACTGCAATTTTGGATTTGCGTCTACAATGGGTGATTGACAGTGTTGAAACTGATATATACGTGAAGAGAAAAAGCGTAGTTACAAACCATGATACATTGAAGCTTCTCTACTTAAAATCCGTATCAATAATTACAGACTACTTATATATCAACTGATAGATCTAATGTGGATAATGGGGTACACCGCAGCAGCACAGATTGGAAGCAAAACAGTGGGAAACGGTGGGTTAAACAGCTATCAACGTTTGTCTTACGTTGTACGATGGACCCTTTGCCAAACATTTGTCAACGAACTTAGTACTAACGCGATCTCGACTCCCTCCCAGCTGATATAGTGGTTAGCCCATGTGCCTTTGGTGCAAGGAAACTCGAGTTCGATTCTTGCTTATGAGCATTCAATGTATTACAGTAGTTTTGATTGAGGTCTGGCTCACAGACTGGTCTTTAGGGCACAGATTGTACCCATGAGAATATTGGGGGGGCGTGATTTGTCATTGCAACTGGTACAATTAACGAAAGAACAATAAAATTTTGAGCGGAAAGATAAATTGGGATAGAATGGTAAATTTTTGGATTCAGGGTGATAATGTTTAGGGATACAATGAAAAATTAGTGAGTTTAGTGGTATACGTAGTAGCAGAATGATAAATTTGGGGTAAGAATGTTAAATTTTGGAGCCAGGGTAAATTTTGCGGGATGTCCCAAATCCTTTCTCGAGTGGACACCCCTTTAGATTTCATCTTGAAGTGTAGGTCTAGGTCTCATATAGCCTTGATGCTGAAACAGGAGGCTAAGCGTCAATCAGTAAATCAATAACATCAACAAGTTTGAAGTAAAATTTCGATTACGAGTGTTAAAGTAGAAATTGATGGATAAATGGCATTAAATTGTTGTGTGGCCAACATTAACTTTAAACTACGTTTGGCAAACATTTTTCAACTTTACTTTCACAATTTCGAAATCCTAGTCGTGCTGACCATTAGGCCACATATGATCTACACTGTAAAAATTATACTGTCACATTTACTGACCAATTACCATCAATTCTGGCAACCAACCGATTACTCTAAAATTTATGGTATTACTGTAAAATTATTGGTTATAGGCCATTAAAAAGACAGTTTTATGCCCTCTTATCATAAGTGTTATACTAGAAAAGTAAATTTTAGGGTAATCAGTTGGCAGTCAGAATTGACAGGAATCGGTCAGTAAATATGACCGTAATTGTTTACAGTGTACCAAGTATACTACTAGAGTAATATAATTGATAATACTGTATATACGAGCGCCCATTCTGGAGAAAGACGGAGGGGACCCGGGTCCCTTAAAAATTTCTTGAGTACCCATACAATACGGGTATCTTTGTTCCGAAATATGACAACGAAATGCTCATACTTGAATGTCTCCCCTCTCAGAGCTATACAAAGTTCAGCGCTGTTGATTCTATGTATCAGCGCGTATGATTCCATTGAAGAGACTGGAGAAGATCGGTCTTATAATTTTAAGTTAAAATCATGGATGTCGCAGCGGGGGACAAGAGGTGGCAATTTTCCTCCTCTGGAGTTTCGAAGGGGGCATGGTTCTACGAAATACATGTCAAAACAGCATATTTAATTTGCTTACTTGCCCACTACAGCAATATGTTTACTGTAGCTAATAACGTTATTCAATCTGCAATGCATGTTTATGTGCATTGCTGTGTGTATTCGCTCCTCCGCTTGTGTATCAGTCTTTCCCACTTGGAAAAAATCTGCAAATTTTTCTTTCTGTGTTAGACCAAGACATACGCACTAGTCTTTACGGCTCGTATTAATATAGATAAGCGCTTGAAACAAATTAATTTGGTGTTGAAGCAATTAACAATGATACTTAATATTACAACATTATTAATGTGAATTGAAAATGCCTTGTTTGTTACCAAGAGACGCAAACAACGTTGAATATTGAAGGAGTGTTGCTGACTTCAGATACAATACAAATACTATACTTGACGAGTTCTAATATAAAAGATTTGACTGTAATACTAAGAGATTCAAATGGCTCGTACTAAGCAAGCGGCTCATAAAAATATTGGTGGAAAATCACAAAGTAAACTTTTGATTGCGAACAAAGTGAACAAAAACAAGATTTCTAAAATCAATTGTGGTATGAAGAAGCGCCATCATTTAAAACCAGGCACTCTTGCACTTCGAGAAATTCGAAAATACCAGAAGTCCTCAGATTTGTTGATTCAGAAAATCCCTTTCCAAAGATTAGTTAAAGAGATCACTCAGAATATTCGACCGGACCTCAGATTCCAGTCTGCCGCCATTGGAGCGCTACAAGAAGCAGTTGAAGCCTATATTGTGGATATGTTCGAAAGCGCTATACTCTGTGCTTTACACGCCAAGAGAGTGACCATCACACCTAAAGATATCCAACTAGCACAAAGAATAATAGGTTAATGAGGAAATCCTTTTCTTTTTGCTTTAATATGGTGATGGTCTTGCTTTAATATGTTACTGCTTAAAGGGTTGCCACGAAAGTTTCGGACATGAATTCAGAAAATTATTTGCAGGCTTGAGTTTGTTGCGAACCAGGATTCTGCTGATAATCAAGAAGTACTTCTTCAGAAGATATGTGAAAATAAACGTGTAGATTACCTTTCTATAATTGTATTGTAGTATTTTCACATTCTCTCAATAAAAAAAAAAAACAGTTAATTATTTAGTATTGTAAAATTTCTAGTAGGAAGAGCTAGTTTAATGAAATCAGAGTCCGGAATCGACTCCCACTGCTGATTTATTTATAAGAATTCTCCAATAACAATAGTACTGACAGAATAACTTTAGTACACTTTTTCTCTATTGTTAGGTAGAAATTAGGTAGCCCGAGACCGTACGATCGTCGACAGGATCTCTACAGAAGGCTAAGCAGGGTGGGTTAGAAACCTCCAATGCTTCGCAGCAAGCGGTGAGGGGGGATAAATGTCACAGATCACCTAAGCAGGCTAGGCAACTGAGGTTGGGATCCTGACAGAGCCTCGACGTAGGCTATGCCAGGAGGAAAGGAAGGAGTCCCGAAATAGGCTTTGAGGTTGGGTTCTCCTAGTGCTCCAGTCAAGCAAGTGGAGTGAGACCAGGAAACTGGTGCCTATCCGCTGGTTGCTGTCCAATATATAAGGCGATGGCGCTTCTGTTGCTATGTAGTCATGTGACTTGTAGGAGGTTCTAGTTCTTGTAGTAATCCCACGTTTTGTGTACTACTCCGACGTAAACACATGTGGTGATGTTTACAAACAGGAGCACATGACATTGCACACAGAAGCACGTGGTACATTACAGTATATTTATTTGTACTAACAAGTAAGTATTCAGGACATGGTTTTACTTCATTTTCATACTGCAAATTTTATTTCAAGTGGGCATGATTTCTGGAAGAATGTCGGTAACAGTTTTCACAATCTATATCTTATGTGGGATGACTCTCCGCTGCAAAGTAACTATTTTTCTGTTAGTGTGGTCCTAGGATCTATTATCAATAGGATTACTTGTGTCAACTACAAACCAATGTGGTGGTTGGAATTACACTTTAATTAATAGGTCCTGCCTCACTGGGCAGATTAAAGTTACAGTGGTGTAAGACACTTTCCCAAAAACAGTGATGTAAGTCTGACTCACACCACCTTGCCGATAAACAAATATCTCTAACCTTTACCACTACAACTTCTACTGCCATCTGTTGACAGTTGCATGAAGCTCTTACATTTTCTGTTAACAGATTGAGTAATCTAGACCTGATTTCTGTGTCATTTTCTTTTCCTTTTTTTCTTTTCTTTTTGAAAATTATCTTACATAACCATAACTATAACTTGTCCGTTTTCTGAGTTGGTGCTGAAGCGGGATGTTGATTTCCAATCATCCAATCACTCGTTTTGTGAAACGGGATGTTAAGCTCCAATCACTGGTTTTGTGAAGCGGAATGTTAAACTCCAATCACACAATCACTCGTTTTGTGGAGCAGGATGTTAAACTCCAATCACCCAATCACTCGTTTTGTGAATCGGGATGTTAAACTCCAATCACACAATCACTCGTTTTGTGAAGCGGAATGTTAAACTTCAATCACCCAATCACTCGTTTTGTGAAGCAGGGTGTTAAACTTCAATCACCCAATCATTCGTTATGTGAAGCAGGATGTTAAATTCTAATCACCCAGTCACTCGTTTTGTGAATCGGGATGTTAAGCTCCAATCACCTATTGACTTGTTTTGTAGACAAATATGTGTTCTTTACACTCAAGTAAGAAATAATTACGATGCTCGAAAACGCTTCTTTTAGGAGATAGACAAGGATGTATTGTTCAAGTATCTGTAGATTTGTTGGATTTTTTTTTCAGGTTTATGATCACTGTGGTTAGTTTTATGAATTAATATTGCGAATGGTTTTATTGTGTTGCGTTGTATCCTTGAATCGGAATTTTGCGCTCGTTTGTGGGATCCGAAATAAATTATCTCCCACTGGGGTTCGAACCTGTCTTCCGCATATACTATAACCATATAGCTATAAGGAAGCTCTCTGTTTTGTTGGGAATACACAGTTATAAGATGCCATCCAAAAACTGGTGTCTGACTGGGATTGTAGGAGAAGGAAGTTCAATATAGATACCAGAACATGCCATTTAAAAATTTAGAAAGTATTTTGGGAATTATTAAGCATACAGCTGTTGATGTCAAATTGTTCTCTTGATCCATCAAAACAGTCAACATGTGATATTGTCCATCCGAGTGGCATATATATTGGGCTATAAAGAGAGAAAAATGTAATACTGAGGCACTCTGATGAATGTGTTACGATGGATGAACCTGTCATGATATATCTGATTTCTAGTATAGAAGTAACATGCCTGTACCTATGCTATAATTTCGTCATTAAATTCTAAAATGAATGTAGTTGTTCTCGGGAAATCAACCAGGTGAATTCCACGTCGTCCAACGTTTCTTGATCTGACAACATTGTTCTCGTATTTAGGGTAAAGAATGAGAGACCAAAAACAGAAGCCTTCATTATATAGGTACTGTCAGAAAGGGAGTGGAGTTTGATTGGTCAGTGGCGACCTCCAATCAGCATCAGCCTTGGCCTCAGCTGTGATTGGCTGGTTAACTGGGTTGGTTAGCAAGTCTTGATTGGCTGTTTTGTATAAGTTTTCTTCCATACTTTACCCTGAAGATGAGAACAATGTCAGTTCTCGAAACGTTGGACGACGTGAAATGCACTTGGCTGATTGATCAAGAGCAGTTATATTCATCACGGTACAAAGAAAGCTTCAGTTCTTATTTCAAATTCTAGGATATTATGAGGATATTTCGTAACATTCCAAACCTAATACTGAAATATCGCGCCATTCGTAATAAGTGTTAATGACATACAGGACCATCTATGAATAAAGCGATGCAACAGCGTCAACTGTCTAGCTGCGTTAGTTCAGTTCGCTCAAGGCAGTTATTTGAATTAGTTACTGTATCTTGATCTCGCACACTGCATGGCAATGCTCCAGTCCACACAACTGTTATTGTCAAGGCTGTAGTGGGAGGCTGTGGTTTCGAGAAGACTCATCAACCATCCTACGTCTCAGGTGTAACAGTGCTGCTTTTGCAACAACAAGAGACGGTATCACAGGGTACTGAACCGAATTGTATGCCACACACTTGTTGTTAGCAAGGCTGTGATGAAAGACTGTGGCTTCGAAGAGATTCACTACCCATCCTACACTTCAGATGTGGCACTGCTGCCTTGGAAACAACAAGAGGGGTGCAACTGAGTAGCCTACTAAATCCAACTGTATGACCACAATTCCGAAAAATGGAAAGCATAATCCGTCCATGCTGGAGAAAGATCATTTCATGTTTTCGAGGCCTTACCTTATAGAAAAGAAAGAAATTGACATCGAAGAATGTACTTGTTTTACAGACTAAATCAATGGTTTTCTATCAGCAGTATAGCTATCAAAAAGCCATTAGGACTGCGTACGGACTGAGAAAGTTATTTACGTCATTATAATTTCTCTCTACCTAAGTATTGTTCTTGCTCTAAAAAGAAGAATAAGTTTATTAAATTTCTACAGCTTCTGTTTCTTTTCCCTTGAAAGATAAAAGCTGAGACGACACGGAATCCGTAACAAGAAACAGCTTATCGCTATCTATTATCGTTTTTTTCTTTATGGACATTAGTGTTGAAACAGGATATTTTTACCACTCTTAGATTTTTACCACTTTCGGTTTCAATACATCAATAGGACTAAAGAAGAAACTAATTCTAGAGAAGCTCAATCCGTATCAGAAAACCGTGTCTAATTTCTTTGTCTCCTACTTCTTTTGAGATCTATGAAGATCAGAATTAAAGTAAGATCAATATTAAAGTCGGAAATGTAGTCGTTTTTTCTTTTTATTTATTAAATTTGGTTTTAGTAGAAATATCAGGGTGGATATGGAAGATATCCTTGAAACTCTGAATCCGCTTCAAATAGCCGCGGATCAATGGTGAGTTTTTGTTCTACAGTCCTGAATGTAGAAGCTAGAAATGCTTAATTTAGACTACTTCTGGTTTGAATAGAGAGCTTAGAAAAGAGATGGAATCTATTCGTGGGGCCGTATTAAAAACATATCATTATATTTTTCCGCTTTTGGATCTAATATCCACCCATCTGTTACCGTTTTAGTTCTATAGCGAAGCACATTGAAACTGGGCATGTAAATTTTGACTGCTTCTTGTTTAATAGAGAGTGCAGAAAGGAGATGGAACCTACTTATTGGACCGTATAAAAATTATTGTTATTTGTTACTGTTCCGGATCTAAAATTCATGTATATGAATTTTAGTTCTGTGGCGAGGTATGTTGAAACTAGATGTGCTTAAGTTCTACTAGCCCTACTTCTTGTATGAATAGGGAGTTCAGCAAAGAGATGGAACTGTCTCGTGGGACCATACATAAAAAATATCGTTATCTGTTATAATTTTGTATCTAAAATCCACCTACCTTTTACCATTTTATTTCTATGACGAAACGCGTTGAATCTAGAAATAGTTAATTTCGACTATTTCTGGTTTGAATAGAAAGTTTAGTAAGGAGAGGGAGCCTGTTTGTGGAACACTGACTCTGTATCAGAAAAAAATCTCGTCGTTCTTTTTCCCGTTTCTAATCTGATATTCTTCGCCAGACAGGTCGACGAACATACCTGTTCTATAACACTCGCTACGCCTATGAATAGCACAATTTGCAAATGCAAAAGTAATACAATTTTGAAATTTTTGTGTGATGTCAATCCTAATATTCACTCCTAAAACACATAGCAAGGTGTGAATGTGATGCTGTTACGGACGAAATCCCTACTTTCGTATTCTGTAAACGTAGAACTGTTGTCAATCACGTTGTGACACATTGAGCGAGTCCCGCACTCAACAAGAGGAAATTAGCTCTTCGCTATGGAACCACATCTGGTAGACCGCGACCACGGCTAATGGAAGTCGGGTTGAATAGCGAAGTTTGTGAGGTAATTTCTTAATTTACGTAAAGGAAATTTATTTTCATACAGAATGGAATTCAAATATTACTAGTACTAAAGTTACTAAATGCCATTTCAACATTCTTTTAAATAGTTGAGCAAGTATTATTGTAATTTTTTAAAGGTTGCCTAAAGGTCCATAATACAGATTTCTCTCTGTAAGTATAATACCACACAATTCATACAATTTGCACACATATTATGCTAGTTTGTATATTATGTAAAACACTTATAGTTGTTTATTAAGAAATTATTTTTTTTACTTTTGGATTTTAAAACAAGTTAATAATAGTACTATTAGCCATAAACGTATTTCAATATAACATACTTTTTCATCTTCTCCAAGAAAAACCTTTCTGTTTGTTTGAAAATTTGTTTTTAGATGTTCTTTCGCTAACGGTTATGGTGTTTCTTCAGATAGTTATAAACAAAAACATGAAATTTTGAGAACATGGTGGCACAGAGATAGAGTATTCACTTTTGATAGATGGTTCCTAGTTCGACTATAGGTCAGGTGAGTATGTAATGAGCAACATAGTTGTAATAGGTTTTCTCGGAAATCTCCCGTTTCCTCCTATATTCGCATTCCACAAATTATTTTATAACTTCGTTTTATTTTTTAATCATCTGTGTCATTTAGCCTAGAGTGCATGTCTGAGGGACGTTAAAATTACAGATTTCATTTCATTACAAGAATCTGAAATTTTATTGGATGTAAAATACTATACTAAACTCCTAATGCTACAGCTCTTGAGAGGCCAGAGCCTACTAACCGGGTTGTGGCACTCATGTCTTTGGAGTGATGTGTGGTCAGCACACCAGCATCTCTATTCATCAATGCTGTCTTTTTAGACCTGAGTTCACACCTTCTTCCTTAAAGTAGCTCTTCAAGTATCCTCACGACACTGGGAAAACGCAGCAATGACTTCACTATCCGGTGAGTACGAAATATTAACTACTTTCTTGTGAACAGTCCCGGAACTGCTTAAGTTCACTGATCGTACAAGAAGTGGTATAAAGTGTAGTTAGGCTATTGACCATTATTTTTCTTTAGATCAATGCAATGCATCACCGAGGCTTCCATCTGCAATAGTGCCTTAATTTTGTTGGTTTTATAAGCGTAGTGTGATTGATCACATAATTTTATTACAAATTATTATTACAAGTTGCACATTTTAATGAGTTACTTGTTAGTTCAACTCTCATAGTAAAGACTAAGGTACTTTCTCTGGTAGGAAGTGCTTTAGAAGTGTGTTAACATCCGCCTAAAATTTAAAGAGTGTAGATAATATTTAACCAAACCTTATGAATATGATATAGGAGAGCCGGAAAATATGATAGAACTCGTGAGGAACCAGGAGAACATTGTCAATGCTACCATATTGTATTTGGGACAAAATTTTAAATAGGAATCATAGAAGGTACTAAATCTTTTGGGTCTATCTTTATAAGTTGAAAGTAGAGAATTATATATAGGTAAATGTGTATCAGTGTCATACACACGATGCATATGAGCTCTACCATCAACTCCACCAGATTGGCTATGAACAATATACAGTATGCGGCAAAACAAACAGTACACAAATTACATCATTGACATTTGTTTATTTATTTATTTGTTGTATAACATAATAAAACATAAAGAAATGTTGTCAAATTGATGTCAACTAAATGTTACTCAATACATATTGTAAATTCAAGAGGAATCACGTCTGTACATTATGTGTTCAATTGTTTGAACATTACGTAGCACATTTTTCATATCGGTCTTGTAGATCGATGAACATGTTAGTTAACACGGGTTGCTGGAACTATAAAACAAATGACTGAATCTTCTCTCTTACGAGCTCGTATTATACTACTCTGGTATAATAGTCGGAAAATTGCTTCTTTCAGCATAGCTCTTACGTTGATATCTGGAACTGTAAGGTAACGAGAGTGGGAAGGATATGGAAAATCCGTTCCACTTGAAATCAACTAATGTCCAAACTCTCGTGGACAGAAGAGCAAGTGACTCACTTGCAGTGTGGGCAGCTCCGTCTTGTAATGACAAATTTTTGGTGCAGCAAAAACCGCGTAAATCATACAAGAACGGACTAATAATCAATCCTCGATTGATGTAGGTATAGCGATCAAGGCGCACATGTTTTTCATCACTGAATCATATATTGGTGATGAAATCTCCATCTTCGTATGTCATAGCTGGATAGTAATACAGTACACTTCGTGTGAGCGGAAATACTACTCGACAATAGATACCCTCTTCTGTGTTGTCAGTAGCATTATCTTCGCGCCAACTGCACACTAAGCTAGACCAGACATAACTAAGCACACGTGTGACGCTCAGAGTTCATACCACATTATAATGATTATGATATAACTGGTAGAATCAGAATGTGGGAGGAAATGGGAAAATCTTGAAAAAACCTACAAATATTATGCTGTCCAACACTAATTAGCTTCGCCTAGTATCTAACTAGGATCCCTCATACTATAGATAAGTACTCTATTACTCATTATGAACTACCTTGTGGCTAAGCGGTTCGCGTACGCGTCTTTATATGAGACACCCGGGCTTGAGCTCATATGGTTCGGATCCTACGGTAAACTGTCGTTCCACGTCTCATATAGCTTTTCTGCTTTACGGAATCCTAAATTGAAAAAAAAAATCTACTACTGATCATACTGTTATTGGTTCCACCCTCTACAGACGCTCTCTAACATCCTGCAATGCATTGAAAAAATGATGATAAAACTTCTCTATCACAAACTCTTAGCTCAATCTTTTTGTATAATTGAAGTAGTCAAAAATTTTTACTGTCCTTTATTTATTTGACCAGTTTTTTGAAACGTTACATCACGTGTAAGCACTGAATCGTAGAACTATCACTTGGCGTAGTATCTTCCACGGGAATCGAACCCAAGATTTCTGCACTTAAGTCACGTATCTGGCCATTTAGCCACGAGGGAAGTCTCTCTCATTTACTTTGAAACATGTCGCAAAAACAATGTACTAGATCCTACTACTCAAACCTGGAAGCAGAAAGAGCTTCCCACCAAAAAAGACAAATGTTCAATTTCTCAGAACATGACTGTACATTACAATAAAAATCTCTTCTTTTGGGCCTAAAAAGTGAAACTTTACCGAGCGGTTAGAAGAACACTAGAGAAAGTGAAATAGGCAATTCTTTAAGGATAAGATAATGTCGTTTAAGTATAATAGCACCAATAAACATTTACGATGAAGTTGGTCGTAAGGACGTATACATTATCATAGAAATGGCGTAGTTTTTGAACGTGCGCATTCATTCACTCAATACTGGGGAAACGAAAAGAAAGGGGAAAGTTTTCTGCACCATCTATTCTCGAAACAGAAGATTAACCTTAGAGGTGTCACTAACGTACGTGTTCTAAGCTCACGTGGGTAATGGTCCCTGATATTACACGTCTGATATTCATTGTTATGAAATCTACATTCTTAGAAAAAAAGAAGTCACCCATTGAGCACGAACACAAGATTTTGTCTTTCACTTTAAGGCTAATGTGAAAGTACAAAACTTTTGAAATTTCTTCCTGCAAATCAGAAAGATAGAAAGTGAAAGTAAAAGTAAATAAAAGAAAAATGAGATACAAATATTTTAAAAAGATATAAACTCTGCTAAAAGAGAGGATTATGCGATTGCATATCCTTCTATTATAGGCAACCAACTAATTTTTGCTACTGTGTGGGTTGCATAGAAGCTAGGGAACGTTATAGATTTTAAACGGAAAACTGATAGCCACCGTTATCATAGCCGTTATATGTGAAACATGTTAACGGCTTCATTCCGTTAACGAGTGCGACAAAGATAATAGCTGTAGCTGTCTTTTACAAATATAAATAAATAAATGAATAAAAAGTTCGCTCTCTTTCAAGACTATCGTGTGCAGAAATGAAATATTTTAGTGTAACGTCCCACGATTGTGTCATTTAGGCTAAGGGAGAAGGATGATTCGGGTAGAATAGTGGTTAGAGCGTTGCACCTATGCCCGCATGTTCCCTGGTTCGGTTCCCTGCCGGTGCTTCCCCATTTTAGGCGACCATCCAGTGTCGTGAGACAAACTGGGCAATCACGTGACAGCCACAGAATCTAGAAAGCTCCTGATGCGACTGTTAGGAACAGGGCGTCGCAGTGCGATGACCAAGTGATTGTCCCTAGACTGGGCGTAGTTTAACTGGTCGCTAGCAGATGGTGCTGGAGCAGGCTTAGGCTCACAAATGAACCGTTACTCCAAGTGACTTTTTTGGAGAAGGATAATTAAGGCAACTGAATGATGATGGAAGAACTGTTGGAATGAGAATGTCGGAGAAAACCAAGTACCCAGAGAAAACCCACGGACACAATGCTGTTTATCACAAACTTACGTGACCAGGGCTTAAACCACGGACCCCATGTACTAGAGTTGAGCGTTCTACGACTGACCCACGGTGTCCCCATTTTTCGTAGGCAGTAACAGACTGACGTTCTAAGAGAACAACCTTGTAAGTTTACTGCGTGCGTAAAGAACTAATAAAATATAAATACACTTAATGTTCTTAGAAACTTTTGATTGAGGTCTATTTCAGCTTCTTTTTTAGTTTAAATGCGGTTAAGTATATGATTAGATTTGAACATCCCGCTTTACGACTGAGGAAACATCACTTTAAATGCGGTTAAGTATATGATTAGATTTGAACATCCCGCTTTACGACTGAGGAAACATCACTTTAAATGCGGTTAAGTATATGATTAGATTTGAACATCCCGCTTTACGACTGAGGAAACATCACTTTAAATGCGGTTAAGTATATGATTAGATTTGAACATCCCGCTTTACGACTGAGGAAACATCACTTTAAATGCGGTTAAGTATATGATTAGATTTGAACATCCCGCTTTACGACTGAGGAAACATCACTTTAAATGCGGTTAAGTATATGATTAGATTTGAACATCCCGCTTTACGACTGAGGAAACATCACTTTAGATGCGGTTAAGTATATGATTAGATTTGAACATCCCGCTTTACGACTGAGGAAACATCACTTTAAATGCGGTTAAGTATATGATTAGATTTGAACATCCCGCTTTACGACTGAGGAAACATCACTTTAAATGCGGTTAAGTATATGATTAGATTTGAACATCCCGCTTTACGACTGAGGAAACATCACTTTAGATGCGGTTAAGTATATGATTAGATGTGAACATCCCGCTTTAGGACTGAAGTAACATCACACGAGAATTATCGCTTAAAGTTCAAGTAGAATCTGTTATACTACCGGAATAAGGAGACAAAGTGGCTCAGTGGTAAAGAGCTCAGTTTTTGTGTAAGGTATCCTTGGTTCGATCCCAGGCCATGGGAGTTACTGATGGACAACATCGTGTACGTGAGTTTTCATGGGATTCTCTCTTTTAATGTTTCTCACTAGACAAGATTAGAATAATGGTCTTGTCTCGTTAAATTGTATAATAGTATCGTCTCATATAGGATCTCGAAAAGATTTTCCCGTCTCATCTAGAAATTTTCTTATCTAGTTTTGTAAATTTATGTACTAAATTTATGCCTTGAATTTTTCTCAATTTCCTGTAGAAGTTATCAGAATCCTTGCGCGTCAGAAGAGGTCAGCGAATAGTACAGAATTTAAGCCAAATTTGATATTGGAGTATATTGCGTAGTGATTTGCGTGTCTTTAAAAGCCCATAAATGCTCTTCATTGTGTTTGTATATAATAATCACTTTAGCAATATTTTCTATCTAAATTTTATCTTATAAATCATGTAACACTTAACTAATATTTGAGATTTAAGCCTTGGATGAACTAGTGTAGCCCACACAGGCACGTAGCCAAGGGGGGGGGGTCCACCCCCTCTTTGAGACCAAACATGAAAAAAAAATTAAGGAAGGATGAAACAAAATGAAATGAGAAAAAGAAGGATCAGCGTTAAAAATTAAAAACTACAGGAAGCTTTTGGTTATTCTTTTTTATGAGGAGATTTGTATTACTTGCAACACATGGTGGCGAGGTGAGCGAGATATCCTAGAAGAGTCAGGAACTTTGAAATTTCTAGAAAAGTTACGGAATTCACAAAATTTCAGCTACTAGTCAGGGAGATTTCAAGGTTCCGAAAACATAGTGCCGTTGTGTAACAGCGTGGACTTTTTTTTTTCATAATTTTTCGTCATCACATCCTTGCAGTGTCAAACATGTTATTTCAAAAACAATTTTCTACTACTCCTTTAACCTGTCATTTGGAACAGACAGTAGTTGACGGAATAATAAAAACAAAAATTTATGTGGAAAGAAAGTTCTGTTATAGTGCTGCCAAAATGTATATGCAGCCGTGTGAGCCGTGGCAAATATGCAAACTAAAGCTCACACCCTCGCCACACCTACGGTTGAGCCAATAAGGGTTCAGCTGTTACTAAGCGAGAGAGCCTTAGCCAAAGGAACTGGAATTCCCTCAGCCGATAGCAGCGCTCGGAACGGAAGACTAGGTGTCAAGTCAATGTAGGAATATTTATAACATCTGATTCAACAGAGAAAGAAACACAGATATTGTAAAATAATTTAGAAGACATTATTGAGTATCTACTTTTTATAATAGCGAATATGTACTTTTTGTAATAGTTGAGGTCATAATGAAAGGAAAATTGTTATATTTGAATGAACAGAGAAAGGACGTAAATATTGCAAAATCTTCTTCAATACATTTTTTATTTTACTCGAGATTTCTTCATAGTTTGCTATTAAAATACGTACCAACATATCATCATTTTATTGTAATAACAAAACAATACATGTTGATAGTAAAGTAGTTTAGATTGATCGAGCTCCTGGGCCTTCAGAATTTCACCCCCCCCCCTTCGCGTTACGAAATCCTGGTTAAACGAACCAATATATGTTGTCAGTAAAATAGTTTACAATGATCGAGCCCCTGGTGTCATGACCACAGTATTTCATGTGAGGGACCCCCCCTTCACGAAATCCTGGCTACGTACCTGGCCCACAAAACTCTTGAAATTTGTCGTCTTGTCCAGTATTGCCAGATATGAAGATTTAAAAGTAGAAAGATTGTGCTCCAAAAGTAGCGGATTTGAACCATTTGTATCCGAAACATAAAATGAAGTTATCTTCCAGCTATAAACTTTAACTATTAATGGAAACACCCGAAGTTAGAAGCATGTTAGATGTTGTTGGTTGGCAATGGTCAGGCGGCCAACAAAGTTGTCAGTACTGTGTTAGGCAAACTCCATACTACGTTAGGAGAAGTAGAACTGCACTGTACAGTGAAGTGGAGAGACGGTGATAGTAAAATACAATGGACAATCTTTCTTATTTCCAAGGAGACATGTTTGCTTAAATCAACTTTGTGGTTCTGAAACGCACTTCACGAAGTTTACAGAGAGTTTCTTCGCTGTTATTCTTCATTACTTTAATTCATTTGCTAAATTCTTTATTTAGGAGCGATGAATTTTGATACCTTTTATTGTAACTCCACTTACTCGTTATGTTAATATGGATAATACAATAACGCAATTAAACGCGATATTCACGCTTACACAGCTAGTACAACTATTAGTCCTAGGCATTAACTGAGACAGCAACACGGCCAGTGATATTGTAACAGCACAAACTCAACAAATGTCTAGTGTTGTTCGATCTGGAAATTAAAAGGTCTTAAAACGGGAATTAACTTAGTATCGAAGATGTTTGTTTTAGTACATCTATTGTTTATTGTGAGTAGAGTTATAGCGTACAGATAATTAAAAGTAGTGCCAAAAAGTAACGTATCGCCAATTTGAAATTTTAATAGCGAGGACACTCCAAAATGCGCCTAATCTGTTACTTGTAGCCCAATCTGGCAACATTATACTTGTCTGGTTTCAGAAGGTACTTCTCATCTCGAGGGTATAACACTATTCCTGTTTCCTTCCACATGCTTATGTCATCAATTCCTCTCATAACCATACACATCTATTAAGCATCGTCTGCTTTATCGTATGAGGCACAATTGTAGGACGTACTGTTGAAATATTTTTGCCACTTGAAGAAGGCACCATTATCGAAAGTCAAATCTGGAAACACGCTTATGGAGAGCCAGGCCCGAAACCAGCCACAGAGGTTTGGCGGGGCCATGAAGACGTTAGGGGGGTGGGCAAGTCATTAAAAATTCTCTTACAAATATTTACATTGTGCCTTTGTATTGAGGTCTGGAGGGGCCACGAAAAATTTAGGAGGGGGAAGGTCCCCCTAGTCCAACTCTGGTTGCGGGCCTGTAGAGAGCCCGCATCTCAATCACCTTGCCTTAAAAGGTCCAGGAACAAAAATATATGATTTTGTGTCTGTGTTGTTTAGTTTATGACGAAGTTTTAGACAGTATCTACAATAATCCTGTGATTGTCGAATACTAAATTTGTTTCTCATATGCAACATAGAAATGACTATGACATGAAATGTTTAAGTTCTTTAATAGTTTATAATGATTTAACCTTTTAATGATTTTACCTTTTAATTTAATTTCGATATCTTGACGCTTTCTTTTACATTATGCATAAAAAGACAAAGAAAGGCTATTGGCATATATGTGTAAATAAACCACAATGTTATTATTTTTATCAAGTATCGTTTCGTGTATCAGGCTATATTAATTACAGTGTTTTGCTTTGTTTTAGACAAAATTTACAACCACTTTCGTTCGTTGTTCCTATTGTAACCTTGAAAATATTAGATACATTAGGAATTTCAAATACATAAATAGTACAAATAATTATAGATAACTAATATAAATTCTGCATTTTCAGTAGTAAGTTCCAATTAATTCATGTTTGGTCCATTCACTGCAAGCTGCAATCAAAATTACGTTCACGAGCCGCCACTGTTACTGTAAGAGGAAGTTTCACACAAAGGGTAGCAAAACAGAATAGAACGTAAATAATAGTTTCAATTAAGATAACTGTATAGGAAAATATTTGACCTTTTGTGTGTATATAATTGTTAAAAGAATTTTGGCATATATATTGCCTTTGTAATTAAAAGTATGTGAAGTATAAAGGAAATATCGTCTCCAGTAATTGATATTTTTTTCTTCGTTAGTTGTCTCTAAAAAGAAAATATTAAAAAGTTGTTTATTATTTTAGATACCAAGCATTAAAAAAAGGTAGAAAATAAACAAACAAGAAGTATACACATTTAACACGAACTGAAATGAGGTACCATATATGCTAACAACCATGACAAAAAAGTTTTTTTTTTAAAAAAAAAAAAACTATATTTATATAGAGTAAAATGGGATTTTTTTTTTTTTTTTTTTTTTTTTGAAAATGGAATGGTTCGTAACGCTTGGGCGCTGTTAACACGAAGCAGCTAACGACAGGTTATCAGTATTCATTTGCGGTTGTTGTGCTAATAAAGGTTTCGCATGTCCTGTGATGTAACCGTGTTAACAGATGCATTTACCCCCTTCATATCATGGGCAACTGTTACGAGGTGCAGCGCAGCGTCCGAAAGAGATGGGCTATATACACTCTCTTTCCCTATACATATACAGTATTCACACACATGTACGTATATGTCGTGGTTGTTATATATGTATTCAACACCTTCGCTAGGGACTAAAAGCATAGTAAAATTTCAACTGAAATTATAAAAACTTGAAGTTCACTATATATAGAGAGAGTACCTCCCATACACACACACACACACAAAATACATCACTGGTATAAATAACATATTTAGCAATAAGCTTCGCTCGAGGCAATCAATTTTTATTGACAGTGTTAGCAATAATATGACTATATTATGTTCTAGTTTTTACTTTTCCTCTATGCTATTTCTAGTTAATTTTTCTGTTTATCTTTTTCTTCAATTTTTAGTTGCTGTTTGTAGTTTTTTTTTCTGAGATGAAAACACTATTACAGTATGGGAGCGCGGTGACACAATGGTAGAGCGCTCATCTGTAGTGTGTGGGGTACGTAATTCGATCCCAGCATGTATCAAGTGAGCTATGTAGCGTACAAACACCGTGTGTTTGTCTCCTTTTTTTCACGAGGCTCTCAAGTTTATTTCCACTTTCCTTATTCCACAATTTCGTTCATTATTATCATCACAATCTTCCCTAGTTTTGGGGTATGATCGTGGAAAGTTACATTTAAAAAAATATTTTGTTGAAATTTTCTAATAGACCCTACTCTGAGAAAAAAATGTATGTGGCGTACGTAAAATGGTATGTTACATTTGTAAATCCTTTAGTTTTTGGACTTAACGTACAGCAAACGTATAACTGAAAACGCATGTTTTATAATACTTTATGTATAAGTATTCCATATGTACTTACTTTCCGTATGAAACAATATAAGCGGTTAGGATCTCACATACAAATGGACGTATATAACATATAGTTGAGGAGTGTAACATAAGTATATGCATGTGATATACGGAAAACTGTTAGATATCAAACATCCTGCAATGGCATAATGTAACATCTAATGGCAGTGTCTATGTAGCATACGGGTAACGTATACTCCGTACTGATTTCTATAGTAAGCAAGAGGATACCGTATATTTGTACAATATACCGCTGTCCGGAGAACGGATTTTTCTCTGTGTATATATTTTATTTTTATTTACTATTATTATTATTATTATTATTATATCTATTATTATAGCCTGAATCCGGCGGTCTAGGCCCCTCAGTTTTTTGAGTTACAAAAATATAATTTAAGCTATTATTTATATATTTTTAATGTTTATAGTAAACTCATGATATACCTATCATAGTCTGGGTTCTGGCTGGTCCCCTCAGTTTCCTTTCTAGTTCCGCCACTACGTTAAGAAATATTTAAATCTCCTACCCTACTTTTCAGACAATATTTAAATAATGTGATGCTAGTAAGCTTCCATTTAAAACTTCATAAATGACAGTCCAATGTCACTTTTTCTTATTTGTTTGTTTGTTCGAAGATTGCATTTAGCAAATACGTGTTCGGGATATCGTTCATAAGGTAGACATTTAAAAGTCGAGTACGCAGTTTGAAAGGTGAAATGTGTAAGGACAAAGTGTACGTAAGCAGACCACAAACAATACAGCAGCTCAAGAACAGTATTCATGCAGAAATACGGACACTCGGACCAGAAGTGTTGACCCTTGACATGAATCTTTGGTATACAGGGTCTGTATCTTTCAGGCCTAAAATACTGGACACCTACCTGAAATTATATTCCAGGTCTGTGAAATATCAATGGAAACTAATGATAAATAAAAAAACAGTTATACCCCTTAGTGACTTTTAGACCACCCTGTATATACGCATAGCAAGAACCAATTGTCTGCAATGAATCAAGCGTTTCAAGAATATATTACATCTCCAATCTATTTTCTCCATTAAAACCAAAAGTAGTAGCAATCAATCACTTTCAGTTTCTATATTAATTGAGAAAAATATCACGCCATTTGTAAATCTTACATAATGATAAAAATTAATGCCGGGACATCACTAAAATTTTTGAATTGAGAATGGAATGTGAGGGAATGTGTATTGTTGCGAACAGACTAGCCGACGCGTGAATCTAAATTTGTACTGATGCCTGCAATTTTCTCTCACGTGTGCTACAGTTTTTGCGTTGGAAGTGATGGGGCGGGAGAAATACGGAGAACTGTTGACGGGCAGACTGAGAGGAGACTTTACCTTGTCCAGCCGTATCGTATCTCTTTCAAGCAAGATGTTTTCCGTTTAATATTTGGTATTATCATACTATCAGCTATGAAATCAGAAGATTCGAACATGAAATACCAGGAGGTATGTACAGACGTGGACAAATTATTAGCAATTTTTAGATTTTCGAGTGAAAATCGAAGAAATATCACAAATTAAAGAAACAATACATGAGTAAGCACTTTAATATCTGAATAATTTTGTATCCCACACATTCTACGTACTGTTACAATATTTCAATACTTCGTATGGAAACCCTTGACTTGACATAGGCCTGAATTCGCTTTGGCATCTGTTTATTAACGTTCAAAACGCTAACGTTCTTTATTTCTGGATCACAGTACTGAGTATACATTATTCACTTCTGCAGCTGATTTCTTGAAGTTGGATGCTGCTCTATAACGTTTTTTCTTGAGGAAGGCCCAGAGAGACTCTATGGTGTTCATATCTGGGCTGTTTCCGGCCTATGGAAGGACTCTGGCGTCTTTCTGTTCTAAAGTCTTGAGAACCGCCTTATCGTTGTGGCACGGCGCAACATGATGCATAAAAATCTGGTCCCCAGATGGAAACCGTTCACGCAACTGTGGCAAAAGATGTTCTGTGATGACTTTTGATATTGTCCTGCGTTCATGTTTTCTTCTATTACATAGAGAGGTCTCGTTGCTTTCACACTAATGCTGCTCCATACCATCAGTAGTGTTGGATATCTCACACTTTGTCTTATGCAATCTGTCTTAAAGGCTTCGCCTTCGGTTCTTTTCACATATTGGGAGTTCTCTTCTACGGAAATTATGGTCTCATCACTGAATACAATTTGTGGACAAATGGCAGTTTTAATGACTTTAAAATTACTGAAATCCAAATGAATCACACTAAAATTCATCCAATAACCAACAATATAGGCAAACTCCACATTTGAAATCTATCAATTTACACTTAAATGATAAATTAAATGATGTATTATTACACTCAAATAACAAATAAAATATCGATCTACCTTTCCCCCAATCATCTGCAGTCCAATTCTGGTGATCTCTGGTCCACTGATAAAATTTCTTCACCATCGCCGGAATCAGTTTTCGTTTCTTTCTGGGACGCCTATAGCTTTCAGTCCTCTCTCACACAATCGGCGAAGAACAGTTCTCGATGAAACATGGACACCAGAATTTGCGAGAATTCTCTGTGGTTATGTAGAAGTTGCTCGACGACTTTTTTCTTGTTTTCCTTACCAGCAGTCTGTCTGCATAGGCTGATAGGCATGATTTTCGGCCGCCAGCACCTTTACGTTTTGGTGACTGCATTCCCAGCTTTTACGTTTTGTGCAAATCTTGTAATGCGTTTCTGCTAATCTCCAACTTGGACATGCATTCCAAGTTGAACAGAGTCCAAATTATTGCTCGTTTCTTTGGCGAGACATCTTTTCTTTCACCCAACGCTCCAAAACCATAGCGGTGGCTCAGTAGTAGAGCGTTCACTTCTGGTGCTTAGGGTCCCGTGTTCGATTCTAGCCCCCTGCCAAATAAACTTTGTGGTGGACAAACACCGTACTCCTGAGTTTCCTCAGGGTTGTCCTGTTTCCTCCCACTTTCTTCATTCCACCATTTCATTCATTACTCATCATCACGGTCTCCTTTAGCCTAACCGGCATAAGCGTCGGACGTAAAACTCAAAGGTTTCATTTCATTTCATTTTTTCAAAAACCATAGTTCACAACATTCAAAGAATCCTCTTCAAGGAAACACACAAAATCGCACTTGAATCACCTTATATGCACGCAAGATACTCGTAAATGAACCAGTAACTGCTCCAGCAAGTCATTTTCCTATCAAGAAAAGGCTTTTAACTGAACATTATCAGCGATTTTTATCTCCGAAGACGAGTTGACTTACCCCTGTGCTTTTCCTCAATTCAAACATTTCTCGTCTCGAAACCACGTTATCTTCATGTTGTGTCAGATTACTGGATGAATCATTACTCACCTATCATGTAAGAATTCTTAAACAAGTTATAAATGTTGCTCAGTCATAACGTTGCCATGTGGTGTCTCACAAATACCTAAACAAAATTTAGGAAATTGCATTAATTAAAAAAAAAAGCTAATAATTTGTCCACCTCTGTATAATGAAAAACTAAAGTCTAAGTGATGCACAAAACTGTAATAGATTTAACATGCAATCCGAAATTAATCTCTCATCAATATTTTTCATTACCGTATAAGAAACTTTTATGAAATGAAATACTTCAGTTTTACATCCCATGATTAGGCTAAAGGAGATGGTGAGAATGAGAGAAATAGTGGAATGAAGAAAATGGAAGGAAACAGAGGAACCCCGAGAAAACACGGTGTTTGTCCACCAACCACAAAGTCTATTTGGCGCGAGCTGGGATCGAAGCACGGATCTCAAGTAACCTATAACCTAGGAAATATGTGACAGTTACTGTGTACAGAATCCTACATATTCTTAATTTTGTTTTCACCACAGTATTCTATTTAAAACATCGTTACGATTAAGAACTGAAATAAGGGAGACATGTTATATAAGCTACAGAATGAATAATAAATCAAATCAAATGAACATTGATAATAGCTGAAATATTTAGGGCTTGGAATCATGGTTTGTTCTTTTTTCCTACCTCGAAATATACTCCTAGAACTCAACTAAGAGAAAGTCCTATATTCACGGTATTTTCAACATCAAATTCAATAGTTTTCCAATTCGTGGTAATTCCCATTGATTGAAAACCAACAAATCATTCTAAATATTAATATTTATTAAATGATGTCTCGAAGTAGAAAAAGCCCTATCACTGGTATAGTGGCTAGCGTTTTCGATTTTCGGTTAGAAAGCACAAAAAAAATCTCACAATGATGATTCACTTTCAATGATCATCTGTCTCCTTTTAGCCCAGTAAATAAAGGACCGCGAGCTGAAATAATTTAGAAAAAGCTGAAAATTTCAGGATTTGTTTTTCATGTGATCTTAAATGAAATATCAAAAGTCCCCTGAAATCCCGTGTGCGCTTCATCCTCAAAATGGTGGCCAAAGATGGCGGCCGTCCGAAATGCGCATGTCTCCCGATTTTAGCTTGTAACTCTGAGACTATTTAAGGTATTCCAATTCTGTAAAAGCACTTTTGTTCTAGAAGCTCTAATCTATGACTTTTCTCAATACTTCTTTCTCGTAAAGTTTGACACAAAGCCACCATTTTCCATTAAAGTATAAAGTGACACATTTTGAAAGTCCTGCTCTTGGATTGGTTGTAGAAAATCTCCAAAACCGTTAGGAATTCGCAAACAATGCTCGGAATAGTTTAGATTGAACATTTAATTAGCTTTGTTTTAAAAAAAGAATCATCAAAATCGGAATATAATTAGTCCAGAAATTCGACTTTTTTGAAAAATATAGGTGGACAGAGCTGCTTTGTTGTCACCCAATTGTCCATATTGTGTTCCTTTAAATCTCCTTTTTTTTCTTTTTAGTAGCAGAAATAATGTATATATATATATATATATATATATATATATATATATATATATATATATATATATATATATATATATATATATATATATATATATTCAGTAGACTCACCCTTAACATCATTGGCGTAACAACTGGTAGTCTATATATTATTATATTCTAAACATACATAAATTTTAAGCTAATGTGGTTCATAGTGGTATGAAAGTAAACAGCAAACCCCTGCCTTCTTATCTCAAAGAATGAAACAAACAAGAAAAGAAAAGCAGATCATGTCTAAAAATAGAAGCATCAACAATGCATTCGTATCGCGTCTACCTAGAAAGAAAAAATTTCTTCATTGGAAAAAGTTACTCCCGAGGATCCACAATTATTAAAATTTTTTGTTGAAAATATAACTAGAAGTAAGAAAGGTGATTCAAATATGTTATCTCGGATGCATATCATGATCTGCCATTCAATTATTTCAATGTGTCGGCCTCGTACGTTTATATCACCAATCCATCTAGCAATTGGAGTTTACTGTTTGCGATACTATGGATTTCGTCAATATATAGATATATATACTTGCATACGGTAGTTTTGTAATATCAGCGCTGAAGTAAGAAGATATGAATATTCTAGAATGTGTTCTATTATTCCAATCCAAACCGATCATTCTCAAAATTTTATTCAGTTTGTTTTTGATAATGCAGCGAGAACATTAGATGGTCACGGTACTTTCCACAGTATGGGTGGGATTAAAATATGCACACCTAAAATAAATAGAACGTATAGATTTACGTATAGAACGTGCTGCACTGCCTTCAGCAGTTATGGTATCCGCTCTTAACTAAAAGGAATATTAAATTTTATAACAAACCAACAAACAATGAATTTTTAAATATTGAAATAGAGTTTCATACCGGCAGAAAATATGATAGTACAAAATCTCCGATATGCTAATTTTCACAGATGAAGTTTGACTTCTCATGCGTCTAGAGAGAAGAACTAGCAGTAGCAAGTAGCAAGAACTATCTAAAGCGGTCACAGTCTTCCACCAACCTAATTTAGATCCACAAACAGTCATTAAAATAGGAGAAAAATTGGTTACGCGGTTGTATGGAGAACACAATCAAATTTCTTTAGACGAACTTCGATATAAGCCTACAGCAGGATAATGACTAGAAAACTATCCTCAAAATTCAATTTGGCAAATTTCCCTCTTACAAGTGCTGCTGCCTCTCAACACAGTGTATGTGTTTACCTTCAAGTACACCAATGATTGGGTAATTATTTGAACCCAACAAAATGCGGGGAGGCAATTAATAGAAGGTAAACTGTTTCTAGTGGCAATTAATAGAAGGTAAATCGCTTCCAGTGCAATAAAATTGAAAGCTGCTCCTAACAATCTGCTGAACCTTGTATCTTGCCCATGTAAGATAAGAACACAGAAAGACTGTGACAGCAAATGTGAATATAGAAAGGCAGGACTGACTTGTTCCAAACTTTCTTTCAATTGTCGGAAAAATATTTGTTCAAATATGTTAATTCCTGAAGACTCTGAAGACCATGAAATTTTCATGTATTAAAGAAGGTAGGTGTAATACATATTTTTAAAACTTTTTTACTCCCTTTTTGACTATTTACAATGAAGAATCTACTTTACAAGGGAGTTCAAATAAGATGTAAAAACGGATACTTAATTTTCAACAATGGTGGCTCGTTGGTATGTAATCAGTGAGCCACACTACATAACTGTAAGTTGGGTTGTGTGTCTACAAGTAGACTCAATGCAAATTGACCATTTGGTATCCTTATGAATATACAACCAAACTTAGTTATTCCGTGTGCACCACCGGTTGCATAACAACTATCCGCCACTGTTTTCAATGTACTTAAAATTATATTACTCTTAACAAAATTTACAGAATAGGGCTTTTATTTTTCATAATAAAAGTGCTTTTTACAGAATTAAAATATAATAATCCATTTTGGGGTGGGGGGGAATATCGGACAAGTGTCCTCTTTGGTCGCCATTTTGGTATGAAATTCACATAGGTTTTATGACAGTTTTGAAATTTCAGTTTGGAATCCAAGGCATGAATGCCATAAATCCAGCACAACTATGAATTTCGAAACTTTAGGTGCTGGACTAATAGCGATTAATTTTTATCCAACTACATTTAATTTAAAACATCGAATTTCTCGACTAATTGTATTCCGATTTAGGTGATTCTTTTTTTAAAACAAAGCTAATTAAATGTTCAATCTAAACTATTCCGAGCCTTGTTTGCGAATACCTAACGATTTTGGAGATTTTCTACAACCAATCCAAGAACAGGACTTTCAAAATGTATCACTTTATACTTTAATGGAAAATGGTGGCTTTGTGTCAAACTTTACGAGAAAGAAGTATTAAGAAAAGTTATAGATTAGAGCTTCTAGAACAAAAGTGCTTTTACAGAATTGGAATATCTTAAATAGTCTCAGAGTTACAAGCTAAAATCGGGAGACATGCGCATTCCGGACGGACGCCATCTTTGGCCGCCATTTTGAGGATGAAGCGCACACGGGATTTCAGGGGACTTTTGATATTTCATTTAAGATCACATGAAAAACAAATCCTGAAATTTTCAGCTTTTTCTAAATTATTTCAGCTCGACACCCTTTTTGGTCCTTTATTTACTGGGCTATTTAGCCTAAAGGGCATAATCACAAGATGTTAAACTAAAAAATATTAATTTATTTCTTGTTTTATTTTCGAAAGAAAAATCTTAGATTTCATGTTTCTTTACAGTAGAGCAGGAGCCAAAAATACATGATCACTGAAAATTGGATTTCTGTTTGTATATTCATATAAAAACGCTAACAAATGCTAGATTCGGAAAAGTATTTCTCCACTATAATGTCCCCTGACATACTTATAGTTATCACCTGACATACTGAAACAAAGCGTATACGTGTTAAAGTATAACACAGTCAGGCACGTAGCCAGGATTTTGTGAAGGGGGGGGGTCCGTGACATGAAGTACTGAGGTCATCACACCAGGGGCTAGGGGCTCGATCATTCTAAACAATTTTACCGGAACATATATTGGTTCGTTTAGCCAGGATTTCGTAACGGGGGGGGGGGGGGGTTAATGAAATTCTGAAGGCCCAGGAGCTCGATCAATCTAAACTATTTTACTATCAACATATATTGGTTTGTGAGGATAGGTTGGTAAGTATTTTAATAAACTATGAAGAAATCTCGAGTAAAATAAAAAAAAGTATCGAAAAAGATTATACAATATTTACATCCTTCCTCTGTTTATTCAAATATAACAATTTTCCTTTCATTATGACCTCAACTATTATAAAATGTATATATTCACTATTATAAAAAGTAG